>NC_053016.2:22318011-22598011 GCF_016746245.2 Drosophila santomea | reverse complement strand
GTGTGCCGCCTAATACGTGGATCTCTGGATTCTTCTTTTATTCTTTCCTTTCTATTCTTGTTGATATTCCTCGATATATTTTCAGATAACCCTACGCTAAGCGGCCGCCCTGTATATTACAGAGCGCCACCTAATACGTGTGAATGGTTACCGCCCCTCCCTTTAATCAACCGAATTCTTCCTCATGCTAGGCGGCCGCCCTGTACGTTACAGTGCCCCGCCTAATACATGCGACCGAATCGGCTTTGTTTAACTTCTAACATCGAACCATCCGGCTCGACCATTTCCCCTTTCTGTCATACACTCGAACTTGCTGGCACTCCCCACTGCACACCAACTTCTCTTGCTCTCGACTGACGGCATGACATCGTTCGACGATCGTTTGATCGGCGAGCCTCTTCGTCGCATCGAACTTCCGACAACCAACACCGTTCTCTACCGGTCGTTCGTTTCATCGAACCGTTCTCTGCGACGTCGAGCCACGACACCTACCACCGGCCGTTTGTTTGTTCGAACCCATTTTCTTTCATTCATTTAGCCACAATTGAATTAATTTAATTTTTTATTTCAACAACACCTCGGCCCTGCATTTATTTGTGTGTTACATTAAGGCTATGGCCTTAATTATGTAGTATTTTTTTATAAATATAATTAAATAATCGCAATACTCATATGTAAAAAATATATAATTTTATTTAACTGAATGATTACAATATTTTTAGTTGAGAAGAACACCGACCGATTATAGTTTGGTCTCAAACTGAACTCTGACAATTACTCTGATTTGATTGACGTTCAAGCCTCGGTTTCGAGCTTTTCTAATATGGACTTTAGAGTTAAGGGTTCTGATCAAATGAAGAGAGAAAGCTTTGGAGTTGCTGACTTTAATAGTCTTTGCATTTCTCTTGGATTCAAGTGCATTCGCTCTTGGATACAAGTGCTCTTAGATTCTTATAATTTTGCTTATTGAAATCTAATACTTCTGTTTTTCGGGATTGCGAGTCCGAGCTTTGAACGTGGGAACGCAACGATGATGCGAGGGCTTAAGCATAGATTGGTTAAATTAGACAACGGATGTTTAGTCTACCAGTGGGTGACTTATCAGGTATCTGGTATCTGTTGGGTACATCCAGAGTTTTTTAGGGTGTGTGGGTGTGTTTGGGTGTACATGTTGTATGTGTATTAGTGTGTAGGCATGTGCTTAAGTCTTAGGGACTTATGGATATGTCACTATATATATTATTTTGATTTGGCTCAGTTAGCTTTTCTTTTGTTACTATTATTTTCGGTTATATTGATTGCACTTGCGTTTCTTATATATTTTTTTTCCACCTCCATTTCACACTCCACTCTACTCACAGTTATTCCTTACAATGCTAATATTAACATTAACTCCATGTCCTGGTCGTCACGAAATCTGATGACTCGTCCTTAGGCCTGGAACCTCCGACTTCCTAGTTAAGGTGAATAGAACCGTTCCCAAAGTAAACATCGTTGCTGTTAAGTTCTGAATTCTCAATGAATATTCTTTTTATTTCCAAGCTTTAATTTGTCTTCTACATTTGGTTTCTGCTGACCGGGCTAAAATGGATTTGGAGCGGATGCGTTTTAGTGGGGCTGGTGTTTGTTTGTTTCAGCACTTAATGTTACTTGATACGACCACTCGGCATTCCCGTGATCGTACCAAAGTATTGCTGGACCTCTACTAGGTCTCCGGTTGTCAAGGCGGCTTTGGCGGGGGACCGCCGAGGGTAAATGCTGAGGCGGTAACTTAGGTCAACGGTTGTCGAGGCGGCTTTGGCGGGGGACCGCCGAGGGTAAATGCTGAGGCGGTAACTCGCGCCCTGATCGACTCTGGATCAGAGGCAACCTTCATAACCGAGCGACTGTTCAATCTAATTAGATTGCCATTCCAGGTGGTTCAAGCCCAAGTCTCAGGCTTAAACCAAACAGTAGCAGCTCAGTCCAAGAAGCTCTGCAGTTTTACCATCCGATCTCCGACTAGGCCTATGTCCTCCCTCAACTAGCCGAAAATCTGCCTTCCTACCCAATTCCGCCAAATTTCCTTCGGGATCTTCCCGATTTTCCTCTGGCGGATCCAAAAGTCTATGAGAACGCACAAATAGATGCCCTTCTCGGAGCCGACATTCTGCCTTCGGTGCTTCTAAGTGGAGCAAAAACCAACATCTGTGGCTCTCTATTGGGGCAAGAGACCATTTTCGGCTGGGTATTAACTGGGCAAGTGTCACCCTCAGCACAAAGCAGAATTTCCTCCTTTTCGACGCAGATCTCCCACGCGTACGATAATTCACTGCACAAACTACTCACAAAATGTTGGGTGGTGGAGAATATACCAATAAAGTTAGTAAAAGAGTCCGATTCCATGTGCGAGAAGAATTTCCTTCAAACGACCACGAGAGACGAGTGCGGCAAATATGTCGTTACCCTGCCTTTTCGCGACCCAGAACATATCGGTTCCGGGCTAGGGCATTCCAGGTCTTTCGCGTTGGCTCAGTTTTTAGGAATTGAGCAGCGTCTAAAAAGAGATGAGGCCTTAAAAGCGAAATACGATTCGGTGATCCAGGAATATCTCGACTTAAAGCACATGCGACAAGATCTTCCTACCCATGATTGCAATGCCTTTTATCTGCAACATCAAACCGTCTTAAAACCGGAGAGCGTAACTACTAAACTCCGTGTAGTATTCAATGCCTCCAGCCCTTCATCGAATGGTACAAGTTTAAATGATATCCTTCATGCTGGCTCTGTCTTACAGTCCGACTTAACCATTCAAATTCTGAAGTGGCGCTATTTCCGATTCGTGTTTAGCGCCGATATCGAAAAAATGTATCGGCAGGTCTGAGTAGATCCGAAGCACACTCCATTCCAAAGAATACTTTTCCAAAACAAAAGAGGGTAAATCAGAGACTTCGAATTGAAAACAGTAACCTTTGGAGTCAACTGCGCGCCTTTCCTGGCCCTTTGAGTACTGCAGCAGCTAGCAGCTGACGCAGAACTCAACCATCCAAAAGCTATCAATATCATTCGAAAGCTTCGGAAGAAGCTCAGCTCATGGTGCAAGAGCTCCGAGACGCTCTGAATTCCGCCGGATTTACATTGAGGAAATGGACCTCCAACCAAAAGGAAGTTTTAGCGGCCATTCAGAGCGACCAAATCTTAAATACTGATTTTCTCGAGATCTATGCAGAAAGCACTGCCAGAACCCTGGGTATTCGCTGGAAGGCAACTTCCGACGAATTTTTCTTCGTTCCGCAAGAGTTGGCTATTGAAACGTCCTTCACAAAACGCCAAGTCTTGTCCAAAATTGCCAAATTGTTCGACCCTGCAGGCTGGTTAGCGCCGTTTATCGTTCGAGCTAAAATTTTCATGCAGGATATTTGGCTACAGGAGCTTGGGTTGGACGAAGACATTCCAAATGAGTTTTTTCAGCGATGGCTTTATTTTCTCCAAAGTTATTCGTTTTTAGAGCAGATACGCATTCCACGTCCGCGTAGAAGTGGGCAGCACCATTATGGTGCAACTCCTAACCGCGAAAACCCGGGTAGCACCAGTCAAATCGGAGCGTTATGAACTATTAACTCCAGGCCGCTCTCTCCTATGTCTGAGGATCCGACAGATTTGCTGGCCCGTACGCCAGGTCATTTCCTTGTCGGGGGACCCTTTATGTCCACGGTGGAACCCGAAGTAAAGGTAGAAACGAAATCCATTCAAAATCGGTGGCAGCATTTGAAGGCTCTCTATCAGCAGTTCAGTGTGCAATGGAAAGAAGAGTACCTCAAAGAACTCCAAAAGCGCACTAAATGGCAAGCCCCGTCCAAAAATCTCCGCATCGATGACATGGTCGTCATCAAGGACGACAACTTACCCTCTAATGAGTGGCGGCTTGGCAGAATGAAGTCTGTCTTTCCAGGAGCCGACGGCAACGTCCGTGTAGTGAATATCCGTACTGCACGTTTAGTTGTGAAACGTCCAGTGGCAAAAGTGATGCTTTTGCCGACGGAGTCTTCCGAATCTCCACAATAGCGCCTCACGTCCTTAATTGTAGTTCACTAGCACTAATCATCCATATTCTTTCATTTCGTTTTCGATCTCCTTTTGACATTCAACTACCCGCAGCATGGCCCCTCGTCAACAAAACGCACGCAGTGCTCGTGCCTTTAAGAGCAGACGTACCCGAGGTATTCAATCCTACCGTTGCCGAGTCTGCCGCGGTATCCATCCTCTTGGATGCTCAGCGCTGAAAAGCGTCTGCGAGCAGTCCTCATCAACAATTACTGCGCCAATTGCCTCGCTCACGAGCATTTCACAGGAGAATGCCGAAGCGGTGATCGTTGCAGGAAGTGCGACCGATCCCATTACACGATGCTCCAAATGCAGCTTTAGTTTTTAATTGGTATTCGCCGAATAAACTATACGCCCGGTCGCGCCCGCGTAATAATTAAAAGTCAAGTGTTCGCCTGTTTGAGTGTTTTACATTTCAGCATACCGGAAAATTCCAGGCCAGCCACTCCCAGCCCAACTTTTTATACATTCCAGCCGGATAACCTGGTTATTCGATTTTTCCCACCAGCGAAAAAAATCCAAGATAAGTACGAAATTAATTGCCGGTCTGCAGCAAAAGGTTCGAAAATCCGATGTCGTTCAAATTGCTGTAAGATTTATTGTCAAATTTAACGGATTTCTCCGACAAAAGGCAATTAAAGACAAAGTACTACGGGCGCCGCCATATTACTTCACCGTTCCCTTTCACCCTCATTCGTGAAAGTTAAAAGTCCAAATCTCCGAATATATTTAAATATTCATCCCGTCCAAATTGCAAAAAGAATAAAAAGTCCAAAAAAGTGCAAAATTCCAAATGTGAAGAAATGAAAATAATTTGTGCCAAGTTCGGTGAAAATTTCTTAGTCCAAAGCTCTGCGAAAAGTGGCAACTATTCTGTTCTCGTTTCACTGTGTCCAACGCAAGCCAAATTCTTTTCGCAACCCATTTTACGCTTAAACTCCGCAGTCCACTTAATACAATTTGCTATCAAAGAATACAATAACAAAACAAACAACACATACCCTCTGGCCATTCCAAATAAAGTATATTAAACATTTACACGCCAGTTCCATATATTACATATTACATCAACATATATTCCATATTACATCAACATATATTACATATTACATCAACGTATATTCCATATTACATCGACATACATTACATATATTACACCCACATATATCACATATATAATATTATCTACATATATTACCGACATACATTGCGCATATTATCTGCATTCCTTATTCACATATACCAAAAAGTAAATTGTTTCCCGTCGGCAAGTCCAAACCAACAAATAAATTTTTCTACCTATAAAATACAAGATAAATAAATTTCCAAATCAATTTCCGAGCAATAAATTAAAAGCGATTCTTTTTTTTTTAACAAATAAATTTTTCAATTTTTTTTAAATTATTTTTAAATTTTCATAACAACTTCAAGAACCACAATAATTTTTTCATCCAAAAACAAATTTTCTTTGTAAACCAAAATTTAAAAAATAAATAGACGATCGCCCAATATACCGGAAAATTCCAGGCCAGCCACCCCCAGCACCACAGACCCCAACAGAAAATATTCAGGACAGAATAAGAATTATTAAGCGATCGCTAACTTTACTTAAGTCCAATAATCTATACATAGTCAAATTAATGCCTTCGTTGAAACTAATGACCCTATTCCTTAACAAATATGACAAATCCTTTCGTTGGGCGCCAATTCTGTTACGTCGGTGTATTCGTGCCTGTGTTCTGGGAAAGGACTCAGGCCGAAGGAGGGGCATCCGATGTTCAGGCACCAAGATGCCGGCGTAAGCTCGTCGATTTTGGGTCGTGGGAACTTGGTAAGCCCCTAACCTCTCCAACATAACGAGAATAAATATTAGTAGTGCCTGAAAAAGTTTGTACCGTTCGTCAGTCAGCAGTCCTCACTGCTCCACAAGCTGTAGCTTGATCGTAAAACGATCGGGCAATGTTTCGGACACGTTCCCTCCCCTTCATGCATCCGCATGCCTGTTGGATCGTCGCGGGCCCCGTAATACGATCCCCTTTTGTCAAGGTTGTCCGTCAAACGTTATGTCATCGTTTTTGACCTACTCCACTTCTCGCGTCAGCACCCCTTCTGGAAATGTTTACCTGCTCATTTTGTTATAATTTTATAATAATTTTAATATAATAGCATAATTTGATTGAGTAATAGATCGTTGGCTAGTGCCATATAATACAAAAAAGAATTAAAAAGGCTAGCATACAAAAATTATGATGAGTTCGTTATAATTGTTTTTAGCGCACCAAGCAAAGGTGCGCTCGTCAACAAAAAAATTGTTGGCTATTTACGACTACAAACGTCGCTCTGAAGGCTCTTTTTTTTGCATAACAAAAACAAGGCGGATACTCTTCGCTGAAAATTAATTTTTATTTATTTAAAACCATAATGAACAAAAAATATTTAACTTCTATTAAGGAAATAAATTGCCTGCAAGAGGCTAACAATAAAATATTTTTCTTTAAACCTGACACAATATACTTATATTTACTAATGGTGTAGAAATAAAAATGAGCACGAGAATATATGTATATATATGAATATAGAGAAAACTCGGGAAGAGGGTTCCGTCAAACTTACCCCACATTAATCCGAAGCGATGAGATCTCGACGCGTTGGATCCTGGGTGTTGCTATATATATATAGTGATGGAGTTATACATACATATACTTTCGTGCACCAATTAATTGTAACCGAACAATAATTGGATATACACAAACACAAAATAAAAAAAATATACTTAGTGGAGTATGCATATATATAAAAGTACTTGGATCGAGCACTTGCTGTTGCTTGTTTTTGCTGATGTTCCCATTAACGGCCATGCACCGGTTTACTTGTTCTTTTATTTTTAATTGTTTTGCCGTTAGTATTTTTAATTAAGCACTTTGTGGGAAACCCTCCTCCGCTGTACGGATCTTTTGTACATTTTCACGATTTTTAACAGAGCCAGGAAGATCAGTATATCAGCGATGAATTCCAGGGTATGTTGCACTCCTTCTATTTCCTGCTTGTGGTCGACAACCTGCACGGTGTTTATCACATTTGCTGTGTTGTCAGAGGCTTTAGACTCCTTGCCGCCCATCCTGAGAGTTTCGTGGGACTATAGTCTTCCTTCAAAGTGTGTTCCTTGTTATTCCTGTTATTTCTTTTAAAGGATGCTAGTGTCCTTGCTCCTTGATATTTTTTCTTCGTGGCTGGAGTTATCCTTGCCCGGGTATTTGATGTACTGATGATTACCTCTGGGTATTGACTACGGGTATTTACCCCGGGTACCGACGGACTACGGGTGCTTACCCGGGTACTGACTGCGGGTGTTTACCCGGGTACTGACTTTTCATCGGTGATCCATGGTCTTTTTATACCAGCATAGAGCTCTTGCTGATCTATTGGTCTTCTATGCCAAGTGTTCCCACCTAGGAATCATATTTCTCGCTTTCCCCTATTTTGGGGAGTCGATACCCACTTCGGTGAAGTGTGCCCGGAACTGGTGTTGATTTTCTTTACTTTCTGCAATCTATTGCGGCCGCTGACCGGGTCATCGGAGACTCGTTTATTGTCGACTTTCATTTTCTTTGTCGCAATCCAAATGAGTCAACGCGGTGATAGTACCCCTCCCCTGCTTTTAGGTTCTGGTTTTAAATCTTCAAAGTCTTACGATCTCCCGAAAAGGGTGTACGCAACACATTTTAAATTATACTCAGTATACATTTCACCTAGCCAGTCTTTTACACGAAACAACCTTAACGACACACTTAAAACAAACAACGAAGTCATGAAAACAGGTGACTTTAATAGTTGGCATCAAAACTGGGGATCCCCACAACTAATCTCAAGAGGTAAAAAAATTACAACACGTCTCCCCATCACATACACCAGTCACAACCTGGCACACAATTGATAACCTCAAGCCACTTTTGCGGCTTTAACCCAAAAAAGCAAATTCACTGCCTGTCTAAATATGTGTTTAGACATGATAAATAGGCAAACTATAAATATGTCGAGAAATGACCACACGGGAGGTGATTAGCGCGGACATGGGCCTCAAACATAGATTTAAGGATAAAAACTCAGCTGCATTTACAAACGCAGACTGCGGCGTCTTACAAGCGCTGCATATAATTAGATGATAAGAACCTATGTAAGAATGAATAAAAGGCGAATCCCTCGCAGTGAGCGAGTCAGTTAGATTCAAACACCCGAATTGAACTCATTAAGTGTACGCACAAGTTTATAGTGTGAACATTTTGGTCCTTCGAGAAATTCTGTTGTTTTCCCCACCAGTGGTAAAATTGGGAGTTAGCGATCATCAATATTTTAATGATAAAATATTTATTAATACTATGGATGCTATCAAGGCCTACAAGGAGTCACAATTAAAGGTAGAAACACACTGGTGGATAGAAGAGCGGACAGGGTGAGGCAACAGATGAGCCTAATCTACGAAACCCTAAATAGTTCAAGTGAGATTGAACTAGTCAAGCAGCTGGCAATGATGAAAAGTCATTGGTCCAACGTGACGGACACACTGAAACTGCTTGAAAACAAGTATGACAGAACTGCCTTTGTTCAAGATGAAGCAGACATTCTGCAATCTGAAGTTGCCGCACTAGAGATGGTCCTTCAAATGAAATGCGAAAGAATGGCCAACATTTTACGAGCTGTTCTCTGAGCTAATAGACAGCAGGAAGGATCTCAGCAACACAAGAAAGCTGGGATATTTAAGAGCCTGCTTAAAAGGAGAAGCTCAAATGGTGGTTAGCCATTTTATTAATGGATCAGCGGCTAGCTATGCAGCAGCGTGGGAGCTTATCTGCTATCGCTATAAGAATAGCAGAAAAATATTCTCCCAACACTTCAACAAATTAATGGAACTGGAGTGCTAGCTGCCCCATGATGAGAAAAATTTAGGGAAGTTTTTGGATACTGCGAAAGGAAAAATAGAAAGCTCTGCTGACGTAATTTTAGCAGAAATTCTACTGCGGAAATTTTCGCAAGAAGCCTTGCAGCTGTATGAACAGCATGTAAAAAATGCAAGAGCTATACAGTCCTTACAAGATGTACTGGAGTTTATTGAGCAACAATACAACTCAGTAAATGACATTACCAAAAAAAATGCTCAGCTTGCTACAAGAAAAGTGCAAGTTAGATCGTGTGCCTTTTGCTCTAAGGATGGCCACGATATGATAAAGTGTCTCAAATTCAGAGCACAATTTTTTTTTTTTTTTTTTTTTTTTTTTTTTACGCGCGAGTCCCACGGCTACACCTTTCGCCCAACCGACCGAGGGGCGCTGCCGTGTATCGTACGGCTCGAATCGCGGGAAGATAGACGCGATATAGAAGACAGTAAAGGACGAGGAAATATATGTATGCTAGTATCAATCGAAAAAAGAAAAGAAATCGTTCAAAAGAACAGCATGTGCTTTAGATGCTTTGGAAAGCATATTGCTATTGACTGCAGAAAGGAAGTTACATGCAATCGATGCTCCAAAGGACACAACAGCCTTCTTCATGAAGACACAAAACGCAGTATCAACAGCAATAGCCTCAAGCAAGGCCAAGACACGCTATTGGCTACAGCTGTTACTAGAGGTTACAACGAGTTGAGGGCGCTTATTGACGATGTATCCCAGATCCCCTCCTTCAGAGGAGGCAGCACAAATATTAAGGATTCCCAGAGTAAGGAGTACTATAGAGGTCGAAGGTATCTCCCAGACTACTCAATTATCAAAAAATAGTGTCCAACTGACGATCAAACCAAAAATTCCAAGCAGCTTCAAAACATCAACGGAAGCATTGGTTTTACCAACACTCCATAGAGCCCTTCCCAGCAAAAAGTTTGATATTGATATCAACAAAGAGTGGAAGGGCTACAGGCTAGCAGATCCACGATTCTACGAGCCAAGCAGAATTGACTTGGTGATAGGTGTGCATCTATTTCCCCTGATTATGATGGAGAAAATAAAAACCGTGATTGGAATCTTGGGACAAAAAACCAGATTTGGATGGATTGTGTCCGGAAATATAACTCGAGCAGCAAAGCAAAAAATAATAAGTGCCACTACAACAATAAATCTAAAGGACCTGGAACGCTTTTGGAAATTGGAAGATGAAGCCGATGAGACGATTACAGACAATGCAGAATGCGAAAGAAAATTCCAAGAAACAACTGTCATCAACGAGGAAGGCAGATTTGTGGTTTCAATTCCATTCCACAAAGAGGCAAAGCTGGGAGACTCTCGCAAACAGGGCATGGCTTATGCAAATGGAAAAGAAGTTTCAAAGAAACCCAAAGAACTGGGCTGCATACAACGAATTAATGAAAGAATACCTTAAGATGGGACATATGGAATCTGTAAAGACAACGGGTCAAGGTAAATACTATTTACCCCATTAAGCAATCATCAGGCTTGGAAGCTTAACTACGAAGCTACGAGTAGTTTTTGACGCATCCGCAAAGACGACCAATGGACTAAGCCTAAATGACGTTATTATAGCTGGTCCTAAGATTCAAAAGGATATATTCGATATTCAAATTAAATGGCGCAAGTGGCAATATGTTATGGCAGCTTACATTGAAAAAATGTATCGCCAAGTAAAGACCAAGAATACCAATATATCCTATGGAGAGATGATCCAAAATTACCGATCAATGAGTTAACAACCGTAACATATGGCACATCGGCAGCACCTTTCTTAGCAGTCCGATGTCTACGAGAGTTGGCAGATCGGTTTTGCCAAGAGGAGACGACTTTTATATGGATGACCTCATAACTGGTGGAGACACAGTCAACGAGTGCTATGAACTTCAAAGGAAATTGAGACAAGTGATGGAGAAGGCCGGCATGCATCTGCGAAAATGGGTTGCAAATGACAAACGTATTTTAGCCGACATTCAGGACGACGGTGCTACGGAGAAAATCTGCATTGAGGAGAATGAATCGATCATAACCTTAGAACTTCAATGGGATCCGAAGAGGGATACATTCGGCAGAAAACCCAATGCTAACACGCATAACAAAGCGGTTAGTGTTATCACAGTTGTCCAGAATTTTCGACCCACTAGGATGGTTGGCACCTGTAACGATTCAAGGCAAATGTTTCATTCATGAACTGTGGAAGTTACCGATGACTTGGGACGTTGAATTGGAATCCAACTTAGCTAACTGGTGGATGGAATATGCTAAAGGTCTATCATATTTAGAAGAAATTAGCATTTCACGCTGGACTGGATGCTCCAAAGGTATTATGGAGCTACATGGATTCTGCGATGCATCAGAGAAAGCATATGCAGCAGCTGTGTATACAAAAGTAGGCTGCAGAGTTACTTTGCCATCAGAAAAAAGCAAATAGGATTTACCTATAAAAAACCGGAAAAAAATTCCAATTTTGGAATTATGTGCTGCGCATTTATTAGCAAAGTTATTAGCGAAGGTGCAGGCTATATGGAGCAACAAGATCACAACGCATGCATGGAGTGATTCGCAAATTACTATTGCTTGGATACAGAACAAGCGCAGCAAAGATAAGTTCGTCAGAACTAGAGTGGAAGAAATCAATAAACTAATTCCCAATGTCAAATGGAATTACGTTAAATCGGAAGAAAATCCAGCAGACGTGGCTTCAAGAGGGATATCACCGCATGCTCTTAAAATCTGTGAAATTGGCTAGCCATAGAAGCACAACACTGGCCCACTCAAAAGGAATCGGAAATTGTTGTGGTATCCACATTGATAAAATCCGAATATCTGCAAAATCAGCTTTATAACAAAGCTGAGAGGAAAATCGCAACAGCCGTCACATCTTACGGTGGAGGAATTAAAGCTAGCGAAAATTGCCGTGGTAAAAATACAACAACTTCTGGATTTTGGACACGAAGTCAGACTACTCAAAAACAAAAGACCATTAGACCCAAAGAGTAAGTTACAAGCGCTAAATCCGTTTTTAGATAGTGATGGCGTACTTCGAGTTGTTGGACGATTACAAAACGCAATGCTGCCCTATAATGTAAAACATCCAATTATACTGGATAAGACACATTTGACTTGGTTAATTGTAAAGGATGCTCATAAAGAAACTCTTATATTCAGAGGGAGTTCTGGATATTTGGCGTACAAAATTTCTAAAGAAATATTTAAGGGAATGTATTGTATGCATACGATACAAGCAAGAGATGTCCAGTCAACTGATGGGAATTTTACCAGTTTATCGAGTAACGGCTGATTACTCGTTTCAAAATACTGGAATCGACTACGCCGGACCGTTCCAGATTCGCTGCTCAAAGGGAAGAGGTCAAAAAACGTATAAAGGATACATTTGTGTTTTTTTTTGGATGGCAACAAAAGCGATACATCGGAAGCTGTTAGCGACCTTTCGTCAGACAAATTGCTGGAGGCTCTTCGACGGTTCTTTGCAAGACGAGGCAAGAGTGAGAACCTATACTCAGATACTGGAACAAACTTCGTGGGAGCTTCTAGAGTATAGGACAAAGAATTTGTAGCTGCCATTAAAAAAAATAATGAGTTAGCACCTGCACTAGAAAAAGAAGGCATCAAGTGGCACTTTAATCCCCCGGGAAGGCCCCACATGGGAGGTTTATGGGAAGCTTGTGTAAAATCAGTGAAGCATCACCTTAAAGGAGTTATGGGTGAAAACAGCTTTACATATGAAGAATTTGCATCGCTGCTATGTCAAATCGAAGCAGTGCTAAACTCGTGTTCATTAGTCACTGTAAGGAGCGAAAACGATGGTGAGGACATATTAAAGCCGGGTCATTTTCTTGGGGGGAAGATCTCTAATTGGAGCTCCTGAACATTTTGACGAAAGTAAGACAATCAGCTCTTTGGATAGATGGAAGCTTATTCAACGCATCAGAGGTGATTTTTGGAAGTAATGGAAAGAGGAGTATCTGGTGTCTTTGCAACAGCAAGCCAAATGGCGCCAAGAAAAGCAAAATCTGAAGGAGGGACAGCTGGTTCTTATAAAACATGAGAACACTCACCCTGCCAGCTGAAGCTGCAACGCAATTTATAACGGAGTCAATACAGCTATGCAAGGACAAGAAGCTTAGGCAGCGAGTTCCAAAAGACAAAAGGAATGGCACCGGAAGCATAGCTACTGTGCTATGCTTTTTATTGATATTGCAAGCTACAACTGCGACAAAAAATTCGGAACCTCGAAAACAGGCTGTGGCGACCGGCGTTGCCAACAACCAAGCATCGGGAGAGTAGCGACGGGAGAGACGCTACCGATGGCCTAGTGTCTGAGTGATAACTCCTTATTACTCCTGAGCGGACTGCCAAGCAGCGTGGATGTGCGAATACCATAAATCGGAATAAACGCACTGAATATATATATATATATATTATCTATAAATCATAACGCGTGTTACTCTTAGTAAGCGGGTCATTACATTGGCGACGAGTAAAAAAATCGGTAAATGATAATGATAATAACTAAAACTTTGGTAAATTTGATGAATTAGGAAAAAGGCGTGAAATTACGGTAAACGAGTGGCGTGATATAGGCTGTGCGTGAGTGTGTGTGTGATGGAACGTGCCTACCGGCATATACACACATAAAAATGTGGAAAAGAGGAGAGAAGGAATAAGCTGCGCGAGTGCAGATTGCACGTGGCCAACATAAAATGACGTTAAGCACAAAGCAGAATGAGTAAATGCACAATTTTTCGCTCACTCTCATCCAACACACATGCACTCCGACAGATAGGCTGAGTGAAGAGATTCGCAAGCTTAAGAGAAAGTGAGTTAGAGAGACACTCTCTAGCAACCAGGATATAAGAAAAATAACCAATAAGAGTAAATACTCTTTACAAGCTTGAAAGGTGAGCTGGAGAGAAATTTCTCTAGCAACCAAAGGGTTGCAACTGCCGAGTACGCATTATAAGCTCTAAGAGAGGAGCCGAGTAGTGGTACAAGCCAAAGCATATTTTGAAAAAAAAAAAAAAAAGAAACAGAACACGAAATATATAAATAAATAAGTATTTTAAAATTTAAAAAAAATTGTAATTTAAAAAAAAAAATAATAAAAACGGAGGAAAAAGGAAAAATATTACAAGCTTTTAAGAAAGAGCTGGGTAATCGGTTTTAGTTGCAAACAAAAAGGTTAAAGGTCGGGTGGAGCAGTATTCTCTCCACAAGCCAAAAGAATTCAAAAAATTTAAAAGGAAAAACGGAAACAACAAAACCCCAAATGTAAATGGGAGGTATTATTGAACTGAGGCTGGGTAATAATTACAAGCTCCTAAGAGAGCCGGGTATTAATTACAAGTTAAGTCGTAAATCTAATAATGTCTTTCGTCATAAACCCCAATTCTAGGTCCCGTATTGAAAATGACCGACAGTATCATTAAACCGTTTCTGTGCGAGGTGATCGACAAGACAATCCTCCGAAATGAATGGGAGATTTGGTTGAGGGCGTTTACAATATACCTCGAGGCCGAGGGTATTGTTACCGAGAAGCGGAAGAGGAGTAAGCTACTGCTTTTGGGAGGAGTCCAGCTACAGTCAGTAGTATACTCTCTACCAGCGCTCTACCAGCGACGAAAATAAAAAAGACATCTATAATACCCTCATCGACCATTTAAATAAACACTTTTCACCGAAGCAAAACTCAACGTTTAAAAGACATCTATTCAGAGGCCTGACACCGTTGGACACAGAAAGCTTTGGTGATTTCATGTTGCGACTCCGCCCACAAATGCAACGGTGTGCATTCGGATCCTCAAAAGCGGAGATTGAGAATATATGTCTAAAGGATAAAATCATAGATGTGTGGGCACCTCTAGACCTCAAGAAAAGACTTCTGGGAAAGGAGCATTCACTAGAGGAAGTGATCGAAGCATGTCAGGTTGAGGAGCAGATCAACAAAGAATCAAAAGAAATGACATCAAGACCAATTGCGGAACCCATCTGTAAAATTACACATCGTGGTTTTAAACAGAGTGGGGAGTGTCCCAGATGTGGAAAATTCGGACACACACACAACGACCCATCATGTCCGGCAAGAAATGTGACTTGCAATAAATGCTCGAAGCCTGGACACTTTGCCAGGAAGTGCCGAACTAACTTGAACGACCGATTCCTTAAGTCCCAAAGGAATAACCTGAAAAGGCCCCGCACGTATATTCGCTCTGTCGAAGAGGAGGCCACCAGCTCCAAATTCAAAAAGGGCGAAACACATTGCTTTAAAGTATCAAGCGAAGATGAAGAGGAGTTCATACGATGCCGAGTGGGAGGCCGTGAAATTTCTTTGATTATTGACTCGGGGTGCAAGTTTAACCTTATTAGCCACGCGGACTGGTCTCTGCTAGTGAAGAGAAAAGCCACAGTCTTTGACGTAAGAACTCATACAGAAAAGCAATTCCGAGCCTACGCCTCTAATAAATTACTACGAGTAATGTATATTTTCGAGGCCCCAATTTCCGTTGAGCCGGGTACCGAAGAGATTGCCTAATTTTACGTGATTGAAAATGGAGAACAATCTCTGCTGGGCCGGGACACGGCTATAGAATTAAAAGTCCTCCGACTGGGAAGAAACATTAACCGTATTGAGGAAATGGAGCCTTTTCCAAAATGGAAAAACATTGAAGTAAGCCTTTCCATAGATTATGATGTGAAACCCGTTCAACAACCAGTGAGACGAATCCCGGCAGCGCTCGAGGACAAAGTCATGAAAAAACTGGATGAAGCCCTGAGTCGAGATATAATTGAACCAGTCACGGGCCCGAGTGCTTGGATATCTCCCATCGTGCTTGCGTTTAAGGAGAACGGGGACATCCGCTTATGTGTCGACATGCGACTGGGAAACAAAGCAATCCTACGGGAAAACTACCCATTACCAACTTTCGACTGCTTTATGACCAGACTCAAAGAGGCTAAATTCTTCGCACGCCTAGACCTCAAGGACGCCTATCACCAACTGGCCCTTGATGAATCGAGCCGGGAAATAACAACGTTCATAACTCCAAGGGGACTTTTCTGCTATAAGCGTTTGATGTTTGGAGTAAATTCTGCTCCCGAAATTTTTCAACGCCTTCTCGAGCAGATGCTATCTGCGGTACCTAACGCCATGAACTTCATCGATGATGTCATCATCGCAACTGACCTCGAAATCGACAGCGCCGTAAAAGAAGTATGCCAGATCTTCCAGGAAAATAATGTCCTACTGAATAAAGAAAAGTGCATCTGGAAGACAAGCAAACTAAAATTCCTCGGACATATTTTATCCGACAAGGGAATAGAAGTCGACCCTGAGAAAATTGACGTCATCCGATCTTTCAGAGACCCAAAGAACAAAGAAGAAACGCGGAGCTTCCTCGGTTTGGTGACCTACGTCGGGAAGTTCATTCCGGACCTTGCAAGTCATACAGATCCTCTAAGAAAACTGCTGAAAACTGAAAGCAAATTCACCTGGGGCGAAGCCGAGAAAAATGCTTTCAGCAACCTAAAGAATCTTCTATCCAAGGTACCCAAATTATCATATTTCAATCCAAGGCATCGAACACGGGTGATTGCGGACGCCAGCCCGGTTGCCCTTGGGGCTGTGTTATTGCAATTCAAAGTCGACAACGAACCTTTAATAATTACCTTTGCTAGCAAGGCCCTGTCGAAGGTGGAGAAACGCTACTCCCAAACGGAAAAAGAGAGCCTAGCGCTGGTTTGGGCAGTGGAGAAATTTTACTACTATCTGGCAGGCCTGCACTTCGAACTCGTAACTGATCACAAGCCCTTGGAAGCCATTTTCAAACCAACATCCAAGCCCCCAGCTCGCATTGAAAGGTGGCTGCTGCGGCTCCAGGCATATACGTTCACCGTTATCTATAAATCCGGAAAAGAAAACATACCAGATGCGTTGTCTCGACTCTGTCAACTACCGGCAGTAGAACCAATCGACCACAAGACGGAATACAGCATCCTTCGCGTCGTACAGAGCTCTATCCCAAGATCTATGACAATTCATGAAATAGCAGAGTCTTCCAAGAGGGATGAAGAGATTATGGATGCAATCAGTTGCCTGGAGAACGACTCCTGGAAGCCCGATAGTTCAGTGGGCTTCTACCCGTTTCGATATGAGCTTTCAGCGGTTGGCTCGCTCCTTTTGAGGGGAAACCGCCTAGTCGTGCCAACATCTCTGAGAGTAAAAATACTGGAGTTAGCCCACGAAGGACATCCCGGCGAGACAGCAATGAAACGCCGCCTGCGATCCAAAGTATGGTGGCCACAAATAGACAGAGAGGCAGAAAAGTTTGTCAAAGCTTGCAGAGATTGTTGCCTGGTATCACAAGACATCAGGCCACCCCCTATGGACAGGAATCCTTTTCCCACTGGCCCTTGGATTTGGATAGCGTCGGATTTACTAGGTCCGCTTCCCAACAATGAATATGTTCTAGTCTTCATTGACTATTTCTCACGATATATGGAGCATAAGTTTCTTAAAACCATATCTTCAACGAACCTGGTAGAGGCAATGAAAGAGATCTTCTGTAGACTGGGATATCCTGAGCACCTACGAACGGATAATGGGCGCCAATATGTTAGCGAGGAGTTTTCTAACTACTGCAAAGCGTGCGGCATTAAACAAGTTCGAACCCCACCGTATTGGCCGCAAGCAAACGGGGAAGTTGAAAACATGAACAGAGCCCTTGTAAAACGCTTAAGGGGGGGGGGTGGGGGGGGGGGTTCAAAAATTATAAAAAAAATGGAAAAACTCGACAGGGATACCTAGAGGGACATAAAAATTGATGGAAAAACTTTGGGTATTTCATATCAGATTATCCAGTGCTGAGGTATGACGTGCACCGCAAAATGTATTTTTTCTGAGGCGCCTGCGAAGAATTGCTGCCATTCGGTCAATTTTCAATATTTTTCAACCAATATTTCACAGAATATAGTTCAAATACTACTCTTTAATGTACAATAATCAGAAATAAATTTACTTTCACCGTACGCCAAAAAAAAATCTGTAAAAACCTGTTTTTTTCTCCCTTTAAAACCCTACCCCCCCTTAAAAATAGCATACGCAAAGGGGAAAAACTACAAAGAGGAAATCCAAAAATTCGTTCTTATGTACAACGTAACCCCACATGGAACAACAGGGTCTGCGCCCACAAAGCTGATGTTCAACAGAGTCATCCGTGACAAAATACCGGGCATTGAGGATATCTGCGAGAATACCTTAGACTCTGGAGAGAGAGATAAAGATATTATTGAAAAAAATAAGGGAATGCAGGCAGCCGACAAAAGAAGAGGGGCAAAGGAAGTCGATATATGAGAAGAAGTGGGCGACAAGGTGTTTTTGAAAAACGTAGTGTTCCCAAACAAACTTACATCAAACTTCGACAAGACGGAATTTACGGTTTTAGAACGACACAATAATATTGTGGTGATCGAAAGGGGTGGTAGAAAACTAACAAGAAATGTCTCAAATCTTAAGAAAGTTCCAGCTAGCCAAACGTATCCAGCCTCCTGCCCAACGCCGCAACCAGATGACAGCTTACCGGAATCAACACCTACCCCGGAGAACGCAGTACTCCAGGCCACAGAAGGAAGCCTCGGGATCCAGCCACCCCTGCCGCCATTAAAGATAAAACTTGTTAATAAAGGAGGGATGTGGCGACCGGCGTTGCCAACAACCAAGCATCGGGAGAGCAGCGACGGGAGAGACGCTACCGATGGCCTAGTGTCTGAGTGATTACTCCTTATTACTCCTGAGCGGACTGCAAAGCAGCGTGGATGTGCGAATACCATAAATCGGAATAAACGAACTGAATATATATATATATATATTATCTATAAATCATAACGCGTGTTACTCTTAGTAAGCGGGTCATTACACAGGCCAAAGAACTTGGGAAAATTTACGACATCGACGCAAAAGCTGCAGTTATGGTGAACAAAATTGGTAAAATTGAAGTCGCTACATCCAGTTGGCTATTATTGTTTTATTATGACATGCAAGCCTATTTTGATGTCATAAAACAATCAGAGGACTTCCTGGAAAAATCCCGCTTGGTTTGCGAACAAATTTGTGACTACTGCGATTCCTTCGGCACGACAATACGGACAAAAATTGACATCAAAGAAAAAGACAAAATACTACGGCACCGTACCAACCGAAAGAAAACGTTTATACTGTTCTTTGATATCGGAAATGCAAATAGAATACAGGAAAATATGCAAACGATCATAAAAAACGAAAAACATCTAATGGAATATGTTGACAATCAGACCTCGGTCATCAAAGCCACGGAAGAATTAGTAAGAGCAACTACGATAGAAGAAACACGGAATTTGGGAAAACTGACCCAACAAGTCAACATTATTGCAGAAACCATGAAGAAGCACTTTATGGAATATAAGGAGTCATTTAAATTCCTTATGTTATCAAATCAAGTGCGAAACTGGATTGAAGAGGCAGAAAACCTAAGCAACAGCGATCTCAATGATAACGGACATTAGTGAAGGAAGAATTCATCCTACACTAATTGCGCCTAACAAAATGCTGGAGGAGCTCGAAAAAGTTAGGCAAAAATTAGGAAGAAAACAAATGCTACCGGGTGGAAATTCAGTTATACAATTACCACTGATCTATAAACTGATGAAGGCTCAAGCTAGGTTAAAGGATAATGTCCTATTCATTGAAGCAAAATTGCTGATATACAATAATCAGGAAAGGGATCTCTTTGAAGTAATCCCAATACCACTGTGGACAAACGGAACAAAGCTTAGTCCGAAATTGAATTCTACATTTTTTGCGTTCAATACAGACATAAACGCATATCACCTAATGTCTGAAATGGAAATTAACCAATGCAGACAAGAGGATTCGACAACATGGCTTTGCGAAAGTAATTGGGCATGGAAAAACGCGGATGATCACTCTTGCGAAATATCACCATTGAAACCAAGCAAGGCACACTCATGCGAAATGATGGAATTCCAAGGCAATTCGTTCATCAAAGAGATAAGTGGATTCAACCGTTGGCTATTTAGACTGCTTCGGAATACATCTAATATAAGATGCAACGAACAGCATCAAGTCATAAGACTGCCCAATCAAGGCATTATACAACTACTTGCAGGATGCACAGCAATATTAGGGGATACAACAATAATTACTCCTCAAATAGTATTTTCGACAGCGTCTGAAATGTCTATCTTCCCCAGTTTACGAATTATAGAGGGCAAGGAGACATGGAACGTGGTCCTGCTGAAGCACTTGATTGTCAACAACACTAATGAACTGCAAAATCTTCAAATGCGCATCAAGACTCTGAAAAATTACAAGGTAAACATTGATGACTTGATTTTCCACACGGCAAGCGGACACTCGGCCCTAGGGTTGACAACGATTATCATAATTATATTGGTCATTTATATCCGGAGGCAACGCATAAATGAGAGACGGCTACTGGCCGTACATTTTCCCTAAAAATACATTTTTTTAAATTATGTGTTTAGACTAGATAAGTAGGCAAACCATAAATATGTTCTATTTATGGGCTGCAATAAACATGTCACTGGACAGAATAAGTGGCAACTACAGATAAGTACGATTGCAGCGGCCTATTGCCGAAGTGTCGAGATATGACCACGCGGGAGGTGATTAGCGCGGACATGGACATGGGCCTAAAACATAGATTGAAAGATAAAAACTCAGCTGCATTTACAAACGCAGACTGCGGCGTCTTACAAGCGCTGCATAATTAGATGATAAGAACCTATGTAAGAATGAATAAAAGGCGAAGCCCTCGCCGTGGCGACTCATTTGGTGTACGCACAAGTTTATAGTGTGAACACTGCCTAATAACAAACAACAACGAAACTACCAACGAAAAGGAAGTAATTGCAGACCAGCTCGCTCAACACTGGTCTAATCTATAAAAACTACAGCCAAGAATTTACAACACATAAATCCAAACCAACAATTCTTTATCTATCTATAAAATCCCATTGCTAAAATCGAACAAAATACAGCTCTCCAATCCCTAAAAGTTACAACACCAGGTATTAGCAGAATATCCAACCCTATGATATAGAAACACCTCGCCAATATTACAAAACAGAATACTCACTCACTTTAACAATATCTTCAATAGCCACATACCACAATACAAAAAGAGCCTAATTATACCTATACTTAAGCCCAAACAGGATTGCATCATACCGATCCATAATACTTAATTGCTGTCTGGGGATAAAATAATAGCAACAAATTCCTACATTCAAATCAGCTAAGATTTAAAAAGAGGCAAATCGACTTCAGATAATCTGCTCTATGCTGATCACTTCATTACAAAGTCGCTTAACACTAACCCACATACCTTACTCATTTCTCTTAACTTCGTAAGAGCATTTGATCGAGTAGGCTTACGCTCATTATTAGATAAACTTACAGAATGGAAATGTGGACCCCAGATAATAAATTATATAACAAAAATGGAAAAATAACGTAGGAACAAAACGATTAAATATCTATGCCCTAAGGAACGGCATCCGACAATAATATTCAATATCGGTATTTCCTTTCCTAATCGCCTATAACAACACTTGCTAACACCTAACAATATTTGCATTTTTGTGCATATGCAGACGATTTCCTCTTGATGATTAAGTTAAGAAACATTAAGATTAAAAATAGATAAAGGAAGATACACAAGTGCATACCTTTTCCCAAAAAAATTACAACATCTTCATATTTGTATAAAACACAGTCATAACCCAACAATCCAACATATTAAAAGTTAAATCACTAAATAACTCGGTCTAACAAAAATAAATTCACCCCAAATACACACATAAACTGTTTCACACAATCACTTTCCAACAAACTTAACATTATAAAATTCCTCGCAAGTCCTAAATTTAACACAAACAGCCTACTTAACATAACATACTGATATCGCAAATCGACTAAGGACTTTAGACTTATAGATACGCACAAAAAAAAAACTAAAAAATTAAAAACTACATTTAATACAGCATTCCGTACTAGACCGACGAACAACTTGCTGTACGAAACCAACATACTAACGATTGAACAAGAACGCGACCACCTCACAGAAAAACTTTTTAAAAATATCATCCAAATACCTACAACCCAATTGAACTACATAAAACAAAACTACCATGGAAACTTCCCGAATATTTAAATAACACACCTCTACACATCTACAAAAAAGACAAAACTCCACCTGAACTATTTCAATAGCTTTTTTATGAATCTAAAAGAAATCTACCTACCTGCGACACAAAACAGTTTTTTATATTCAGGCATGCTCCGGTGTAATCGTAAGTTTTTTTCGATTTCGATTTGGGCCAAATCGTAAGATTTCGTTTTTAGGTGCTCTGGTTTTCACAAAATTTTTGCTTGAGAAAATCTTGAGCTGCCACCATTTTCACAGTTTTAATTCCGATGTTCGCAATTACTTTTTTACTGCACTTTGACCATTTAAGTAATTAAATTATATAGCATCATTTACGAAGAACACGTGTGGCCCTCCTTTCAATTAATTAATGAATTCTTTTATATTTTATAAGTACTTTTATCTGCTTGTCCACGAACAGTATGGCAACCTTCGGAATAGCATACCAAATCGTAAATTGTTGTTGCCGACGGCAAAATTTTATTTGTCAAATCTGAGGTGGGGTCAGAAATATAATTTTTATAAAATAACTAAGTGGCAGAATGATTTTTTGGGGAAGTGGAATTAACATCAATAGACCACTGAGTTAACTATTTTTTTCCCTTAGTAAATAAGATCTGATTTGATATAAAACAAGAGAGAACGCTATAGTCGAGTTCCCCGACTATCTGATACCCGTTACTCAGCTAGTGGATGTGCGAAGAAGAAATTTCAACACTGACAGTTTTTGGCGGTTTGTGGGCGTTAGAGTGGGCGTGGCAAAAAGTTTTTTGGCAAATCGATAAAAATTTACAAGACTAATACAAAAATGAAAAAATATCAAAACATTTCTCAAAAGTGTGGGCGTGGCAGTTTTGGGCGGTTTGTGGGCGTTAGAGTGGGCGTGGCAACATGAATCGACAAACTTGCGCTGCTTCTATGTCTCTGGAGTCTGTATGTTTAATCTCAACTTTCTAGCTTTTGTAGTTCCTGAGATCTCGACGTTCATACGGACAGACAGACGGACGGACAGACGGACATGGCCAGATCGACTCGGCTACTGATCCTGATCAAGAATATATATACTTTATATGGTTGGAAACTCTTCCTTCTGCCTGTTACATACTTTTCAACGAATCTAGTATACCCTTTTACTCTACGAGTAACGGGTATAAAAAGGTATTTGTTTTTCATTTCGGCCAGACAAAAGTGCCCGCTTTGCAAATCGAAAAATTCTTACGATTTCGAAAACCGGAGCACCAATTTTACGATTTCAAATCGAAATCGTAAAAATCTTACGAATTCGATTACCGGAGCATCCCTGATTGAAATTCTCGTGCATTGGGTTGATCTGACTATAAGCATACACAAAGAGATAATTAAGTTTGGTAATTTTTAACGCAGAGCTGTCCGAATGGATAGTAGGGTCGTTATATTGCAGGCATACCTTAACATCATCTGCGGACTTATGTCCGAACATTTGTTATAATCAAGGGAAGGTCCTTAATAAAGAATTATAAAAAGGAACTGAACGAAACCTTGTGGGATGCCCGATATAACTCAGAGAATACAAGAAACTCAATTTGTATAGAATTCAAATAACTTAAAATCCTATTCAAAGGATTAACCGGAAGAGTCAAATGCTTTACTAAAGTCAGGGTAGATGATATCTGTTTCTAAGTTACTTTTGAAAGCCTGTATTACAAAAGAAGCAAGCTCAAAAAGGTTAGTTATACAAATGTTATTGCTTATATCCAGAAATAAGGTTACCAGATAAATGCGCACAGCCAGAAATTCCGTCTGGGCCTAGATAATAGACAGGCTCGTAAAGCAGTGAACTGTCGTGTGAAGTGTGACCAAATATTAAAGGTATTTAGGTATCGCGTAAGAAGAAGGCTGTTCAGAATGGATAACGTAGAATATGTTGTTTGCAAACATAAAAAATAGATCGACTATTGTCTGATCCGATGATGTTGCCATGGTATTTTCAAAAAATAACGAGAAAGGGTAAGAACTTGTTTTGCGTTTTGTTTTAACGAAATAATAAAACTGTTTCGGATCCTTTGCAAACTGAAACTTTAACGGATTAAATAGTTTTGGTAACATTGGGCAAAAATCACGGTAATATTTAGAAAAGATAAACTGGGCAGTAATCACGGTAATATTTAGAAAAGATAAACTGAAAAAAGTCTGGACTTGTGTTATATTCTATGAATTTTCGCCTTTTTAATTTTTATAAAATATTTAAAATACTTAAAGTTAAGAAAGCCTTTGGATATTTTAAATAATAATTTTATTTGTAACATTAAAACAAATAAAGTCGATTTCATTAATATAAATATCCTTATTTTGCCTTCAAAGTTATGCGTTGAGTGTACTTTTCTGGCATACTTTTTCTGGCAAGTGTCGTTCGCAAGCCCGAGACAAGCGTCACAACATTTCTTTAAATTGTTACCCTTAGCATCACCTATTTCGCCGCTTAAACCAGCGCTCTTAGTGCAGACCATTTTGTCGCACAGACAATAAGTTATTTTTTGCTGCTCCGGCTTTATTATCTGACGGCATTTATTTAGGAAGCGGACAACGTTTGTGTCTATAATTTATTTAATTCGGACCACTGCAAGCGGGCAGTCAAATGTACCTCAAGATCGCAGTCTGCGCCTAGAGTTTTGGGCTTTGTGTGGAACAGCAATAAAGAGAGAGAGCACGAAAGAAAGAGTAAACAAAATACAAAAATAAGAAAGAATCACAAAGAAAACCAAATGGTTTTATATATTTATCTCATAAAATCAGCTTTAATTACATTCTTAGGCAGTTTTAAATTTCACAACAATGTCTCTGGATTGAAAATCAGTACTGAAAAATATGTAGGTACTAAGAAAATACATTAAAAAGAGATGGGAAAAATAAATTTTTAAGTTGACCTCTGTATGTCTTAATATCCGTGTAAATGAAAAATAATTATATTTGAATTTGATAAACAGAAATATTAATTTTTTTAGCCATTAATTAAATTTGGCTGGTATGTTGCCTTATAAATGGTTATAAAACGAGCTATCGCACTTGCGAAGAAATAAAAATGGACGGCACTAATACAAGATTTGTTGACTCGTTTATATGTCCACGAAGCTTTCGTTATCATGTCTTTTCTAACCGGTTTCTTTATGTGATATACATAAATATACATATACATATGTACATATATGAATGTATGCATATAAGCTCGTCTTATAATATTAAGATGGGAACATTTGAGTTTAGGCGCCTGTGTCTACATAACAACTTTTACATTTAAAGTAATATAATGCTCATACATATCTGGATTACTGTCGTTGCAATTATAACTTGTTGTAGTTCAACTTTAAGTCAAAACATAATTAACGGCAATGATTTAAATATGACGCCGATTGTTAAAAAAAAAATAATAACAGAAGATTCAAGGCAGCTGCTGAGAAGTCAAAAAAACGATGTAAGCACCCCAAGTTTTCTTGGACTTGTACTATTGCGTCTAATTTACGGAATCGCCACAAATATGGGTCTAGAAGACCAATTGGAAGATGTATTTAACGGCGCGCTTATTCCACCAAACGCTAATGGTGCATTTGATTTTGAAGAATATGGTGATGATAATAATAGTCCAATATCATTGGAAAATATCTTTAATGATGAGAATTAATATCCAAAATATTTTTTTATATTATAAAACGAATGTAAAGATAATAAATTTGTTTCTTTTAATTATCATTAAATAATTCGTATTTTGTTTCAGTAAATAAATACAATATTTTTTATAACCCTATCTTAACGAACCCATATCAGCGTTTGGTTAGTTTCTAAACTTAGGAAAACACTGAGGTTGCGTTTTTGGAAGAATGAAGAAAGAGGAAAGTTTTATTTTGATTGATTTTTCCTTAGCAATATTTGCTAACGTTTGGCGTTAGTAAATTAAAAGCGCTGTTTATTTTATCTATAAAAAAATTGTGATTTCTAAATTAACTGTGAGAGAAGACATTTTTTTCTGTCATTTGGCATATGACCATTTCAAACTTTAAGGTTCTGTTGTATTAGAAACTATTTTAATTAACTTAAGGGGTCAATTACCAAAAAACGTATTTTGCAGTCGCTTTGAATGGCACTGAAGATAGTTCTTTTAAAATCTATATAATATTTATTCAGAGTGATGCCAGAGGTAATAAAAAAAGGTTTTTTATAAGTGGAAATTGTAAGTTAATTGTAAATTGTAAGCAAATTTCTTAAGGATCTTGCTAGACACATTTTAGTCTCAAATCAAAAAACCAAACATTTTTATTCTTAGGAAGTTTTTTTTCGCCGATAAACTGAAATCCTTTCGAAATTTGATATGAACCCTGTCAAACATGCTTAGAAAAATAAAGTTCGGGATTTTTACAAAAAATGTTGTAATTACTGTTAATAAGGGTCTTAAAATCTTTTGTTTTTAAAATCTTTTGTCTATATAGGATAATGTTTTATGCTCTTTAAAATGAATGCTAGATGTTGAAAATCAGTTCAGTTGTTTTTTTCTTATCACTTATACGATTGTAAAAAACTTGGTTTTGAGAAAATGTCGTTTAAAGTTTGCGGTCATGGAAAGACTGGCTCAGCGTCAGTAATTCCGGACGGCATCTGTTCCGCCATTTCGAGAATTAGCTTTTGAAACTTTGACACGATATTTCTGTCGATATGCCAGAAAAATGTATAAATTTCTTGTTGGCACTTCCACTAGCTGAGTAACAGGTATACGACAGTCGGGTACCTCGACTGTAGCTTTCTTTCTTGTTCTTTTCCTAATGAAAGGTTGAAAGATGCCTCCCAAGCCGAGATGTTTACGCCGGTTTGATTAGATTTTGAATTGTTGAAGCAGAAACGGCGTTCAAAAAGTGTTGACCGGTCCCTTCAGCAACGACTTCGTTGTGTGTAGGATAATTGTTGAAGTCCTGTCCTGACTTCTTTGTCGATTGAAAAAGGGTTTAACAAAAACGACCAAGATTTCAACGTAACTAAGTAAAATATTCAAATCCTTTTATCACCCTGTGAAAACACAACACTGTCATCTTATTCAAATAAGTGATAGTATACACAGTCGCATTTGAAAGCTGTTGTGTCTAAGAATCCGTTTTTCTTTTGCCGGTGCTCATAAATATAAAAAAATCTTAAGATCAGTATTTGTAAGTCCTAGCTTTATGTTAGCTTTTGTATATACATATATAGGTCAGGTTGGGGCAAGCGGTTGTATCATCCAAAAAGGAAGAGAACACTCCGTAAATTCCACAAAAAAAACAAGAGAGAACGCTATAGTCGAGTTCCCCGACTATCTGATACCCGTTACTCAGCTAGTGGAAGTGCAAAGAAGAGTCTTCAACACTGACAGTTTTTGGCGGTTTGTGGGCGTTAGAGTAGGCGTGTTTTCTTGCAAGTCGATAGAAATTTACAAGACTGATACAAAAATGAAAAAATATCAAAACATTTTTCAAAAGTGTGGGCTTGGCAGCTTTGGGCTGTTTGTGGGCGTTAGAGCGGGCGTGGCAAAAAGTTTTTAACAAATCGACAGTGTTGGGGAGTACCTAGATACTTGTACCAAGGTACATACCTAGGTACCATTTTGTGGTATCTTTTACCTTACCTAGGTATACAAATATTATGCTACCCCTTTTACCTTACCTAGGTACAAATGTTTGTATAGAGAAATAGGTAAGCTAGGTAAAAAGGTACTGAAATATTTGTGTTAGCTTTATTTATTACTAAATAGACTTTTTGATCATTTTCCTTTGAACAAAATAATCAAACTCCACAATAATAATATGATATGATATGATATGATAATATGATTCCACCATAGCAAATTATTTATGTTTCGATTCTAATTGCACAATTTTCCACGCAAATGCTGTTCGGTTATTAAATCAAACACTCATATTTTATCATACCTTAACAATTTGTGAAAGAACCCAAAACTGTCCATAAGAGACGAAAAAAGTCCGTAAAAGAAAGCTCAAAAAAAAGGAACTACCTTTTGTTTTAAATGGCCAATTTTTTAAGCCAGATGTCAATTGTGTATTGTGTGTAAATAAAGCGATTAAATTCGACGAAAATTCGACTGGAAATTTACACAAAAATCTTATATGTTCATATGTGTGTATTTCTGTGAAGTAAAGTAAATGAAAATAAGTATAAGTTCTGTGCTTCAGGATATAAAAGTTCGCTTATACTTTTTACATTAAAGAACATTTTATTGACAAAATCAAATTTTGTAATGTGTAAAAAGGGTATTTTCTCGGAAAATATTTTATGCGCGAAATGTGTATTTATACATATGTTCATACATACGCACATTGAAAAAAATGATTTTGTAAATAAAAGCGCATTTAATTTAGAAAATATAAAAATTGTGCTTTGATGTGTCGACGTTTTCTTATACCAAATCAAAAATGAATGGCTATATCAATATTTATTGGAAATGGATGATGTATATTGATGTAGCCATTAATTTTTACATACGCACATACAATAATTGGCGCCAAAATATTGATAATATATATTGAAGTAGCCATTCATTTTTACATACGCACATACAATATTTCGCCAAAATTAAAATTCCGTCACAAAATTAAATGTTATGAACTTTAAAAAAATATTTTGTAGAGGGTGCATCCAAATAGCTATGCGTCATATGAGGCCATGAAATCAAAAGTGGCAAAAAAGGAAGAGAATAAATCATCAGAGCCTAAGCGAGCAAATTTCTTCTGTTTCCAAAGCTCAAGCCAGGTAGCTGAACAACAAAATTTGCGTTCGGCAATAATTTGAAGAAAGAAATATGAATTGTTATTTTAATTTTAAAAAGTACCGAATAAAAAATTTAAAAATTCGTATACTTGTTTTTACCTTTTATCTTTACCTAGGTACAGAAAAATTTGAAAACCTTTTACCTTGCCTAGGTACTTATTTTTGTAAAAACCTTGTACCTTACCTAGGTAAAAATATAGCGTACCTGTCCCAACACTGCAAATCGATAGAAATTTACAAGACCAATACAAAAATTAAAAAATATCAAAACATTTTTCAAAAGTGTGGGCGTGGAAGTTTTGAAACTTGCGCTGCGTCTATGTCCCTGGAGTCTGTATGCTTAATCTCAACTTTCTAGCTTTTGTAGTTCCTGAGATCTCCACGTTCATACGGACAGACAGACGACAGACGGACGGACAGACGGACATGGCCAAATCGACACGGTTATTGATCCTGATCAAGAATATATATTAAAGTATATATATTCTATGGTCGGAAACGCTTCCTTCTGCATGTTACATGCTTTTCAACGAATCTAGTATACCCTTTTACTCTACGAGTAACGGGTAGAACTAGATTCGGTACGGCGGCCATCGAATATATCCCATGTCCGCAAACAGAGATTTAATTTGAAGTAAGTTTTTATTACACATTGTTATCTTACTGCTAAACAATAAAATGTTGAATAAAAGTAACCAAATTAAAAAAACTATTTAAATAAATAAAATTGCTCCCATATCTTTATTTAATATTTTAATTTTGGTATTTTGCTATATAAAATATAAGGGGTGAATTGAACATTAAGTTAATACATTGTGTTCTTTTAATATAGTAAGTACGGCCGCTCGGGCCATCTATACTGTAGCGGTAGTGCTACAGCTCCACATACGGCACGGTTCTGGGTGAGGAGTATAATCTTCGTTGCGCGTGTGCGTCGGGGTGCACGCAGAACTAGAAAGGCTTTGTTATATTTGTCAAGTTCTAAGTCTTAAGTCTTACTAGTCCAGAGATCCATAAACGGAACGACGAACGTTGCATGCGCTTTAAATCCACAAATCAGCTGGATATTTGGTATTTTCCTTTGCACTCGAAGGACATAATCCATATGGCTATAGGGCCATTAAAATTAACTGAGTAAAGAACGTCAACTGACTTTGTCCGGCACAGGGTGAAGAAATAGTCTAGTAAATCTTATCACGCGGGGTGGGTGAAGAAGAGGTATCGGAATCTAGAATCTAGTTTGCCCTAACCTAGGTTCCCACTGTTTTCCTTATGCACGCAAGTCCTCCCCGTAGGGGGTCAGATTTACTCCTCCAGGGTGATGGCCAGCCTATCCAAGGTGGCTGCCACCACCAGCGGCGCGTTCAGCAGCCGTCCTTTGCCTCCGATCCCTCTGCTCGGCAAGCGTTGTCGCCTTCGGCAGACACGAATCAAGCTTAAGTGGCGGCTTCGAGCTTCGGCTTGCTTAGCTGACTGTACAATCACAGTAAATGAGTGTGCCGTCTCGTTCTTGAGCACGGCGATGTGTGCTGGCTCTGCCGGGGGTTCTATTGGAATTGGCTCTGTCGCTATGATTTGGCTCTGCCGGGGACCCTGCCGGTATTGGCTCTGCCGCTATGCTTTGGCTCTGCCGTGTGTGTTGCTGGGCTCTGCCGCGTATGTTGCTGGGCTCTGTCATCATGTGCGTGTGATGAGCGGGGTCTTGCCGGGGCGTGTGTGTGTATGCGTGGTGGTAGATATTAGCCTAACTATGTACAGGTGCCCTTTGGTCTTGTCGATATTCCTTAGTCTAACCTTAAACACTAAGCTTATATTAATACCCTAAATCCCAAAGCATGAACCTAATTAACCTAATTCCTTATGTTAACTAAAATTACAAATATTACTAGACCCTGTGCTAACTAAGATTACAAATATTACTAGACCCTATTCTTACTATACCAACAACTATATATGTACATATTTACATAATTCGGGGGAACCGAGAGGTTTTCTCACAGTCGAAAACGCTTTCTTCTACCTGATACAAACATTTCATTTGTAAATGACATAAGTCCAGAACAAACAATAAACAAAATATAAACATTTAAACTCCTTAAACATATCATGCACTCTTGCTCTCGATCGACGGCACTCTTGTTATAAACATTTCACACGCCGTCAACAGCACACATAAACAATTTTTTAAAACAAATAATGCAACCTGGTACAAGACTATTGTACTTTACACTGATTTTTATAGTGGTCTTTTACCGCAGTTATATTCCACAGTTATAACACTCCACGTTTGATTTGTCCCTGAAAAGCAAACTGTTTATTTCCACCTTCATCTCACGCTTCGGTGTTCCTTCTCTCTCTTTCAGCAAGTTATTTGACTTTCAAAATATCTAACAGGGGCAATGTGTCCGTCGTATTCATTACTTACATATATGTATTATCACTTATATTATTGCTATTAATTTTCACTTTTCTGATTTTATCCACTATCGAACAGAGCGAATTTATGTGTCACTTTCTGCCATTCGCATTCCGAGTAATTTTTTATACAGAGAAACCATTCAGCTTTTGTCAAGCGCTGCCGGCAGCGTAATCATAGCTAAAACCTTATGACAGGCCCGGACAAGTATCAATTTCCTTCACATACCAAGCCATACATTTTATGATTTTTAATATTTTTTTTTTGATTTTTCCGTGAATTTTTCTAGATCACTAATTTGATGTATTTTACTTTATACATACTTTGGCTTCTTCCGAGGCTCGTTAAGAAGATTTCCTTAAGACGATTTTTAATAAATTAACTGTCAGGGGAAATTAATGTTCTTTGATTTTATATCAGAGATCTAGGCCAAAGGTAAATATAAGTTTCAGTAAGAGTTGACCGCGGCCTCAAAATATGTTTTATTTAAATGCGTTAATGAAATTTATCTTATATTTAGACAGTTGTCTGCAACCAATTTTGCGTATCTAAGGGCTGTCCGATTTTTAACGGATTTGCAAATTTTACATATATATTTACAAACAGAGAGAATATATATGGGTGGCATAATCAACTATAAAAAAACAGTATTAAAAAAGTTTTGTAATGGTCACCTTAGCCAGATTTACAGATATTTTTATTAAATTATTCAAAAAAACAGTTTTGTTAAAAAAGTAAGTAAAAAAAATACACATAAGTTTTGGTTTTTAACTTGTAACGAAGAAAATCGCCAGGTCCTCGTACGTAGCCCCCGACACAGTCGACCGGGTCTTCACCACAATTCCTGCCTCCTCTTAGGGACCCACTTCGGTTTGGCCCCGCCTGTTGAATGCTTCCGGCCTAACCGTGCTTCGTCGTTTGGGACCTCAGCTACCTGTGCCTCAATTCTGAGACTTTCCATGTCCCGAAAGTCATGACGTAGCGATCTTGTTCCTTGACTATCACGGCTGTAACTCCCCTGCTGACTTCGTTTCTTCACGTTGTTGACTCGTATACTCGTTCTCCTTGACTGTCCAGCTTCCAGCGTTCGGCCTGCTTATATAGGCCTCCATTAACGGTTTATCCCTCTTGACTCCAGTCTCCGAATCCAAAGTACACGGTTTTACCGTTGGCCCGGTCAAACGACCAGCTTTTACCGTTATTCTCTTCACCCTGGTACGACGGTCGATGCTCTAGATCGTGCGGTCTCCCTCTCGCTCTCCATGTTTTCTCCTTGAAACCTTCCGTTTCTCCAAACTCACTTTCTACCGGTTCAGTTTCTCCGATCTCTCATTCTACAAGTTTAGTTTCTTCAAACTATCTTTCTCCTCGGTTTCGCCTACTACTTGCTGCGTAACTGGCAGCGGCAGGCCCTCCTCATGCAATCTTCATTTACATTTGTGCGGAGTTTTTACTCCTCTCATCTCCCACTTTCTTCGGAAAAATTTACATTAGGCCTTGCAGTCCCTATTCCTGAGATCCATCGCCCACAGCATTCCTGAGTTCCGCCGATCTCCTTTCAGTGTACTTCCCGTTCCTCCATTTCAAATTTAGCCGCCGATTCTCATTTCCATGAAGCCACTCCACCCTGACGCTGAAACGGTCGCCTCTGATGCTTGTATTTGGGATATTTTGAGTTTGCCTGTGCCTTACGTTAGTTGGGGAATCCTGATTTCCGCGTGGAAGAAACAGTATTCCGGCTTGTTCGCTGCATGGACCCGTTGACTCTCGCCATGGCCTGACGCTGAAACGGGTGTCGTGTTGCGTCCGTTTTCGGGTCCTGCCTTTTCTCCATACCGACAGTGGTGGTTTCACCTTTCCCAGGTGGTGGGGCTGTTGACTCTGGACGAATAAGCCGTCGACTTCAGGCATGTTCGTTGAGCGCAGTATTCCGGTTTGCTCGCGGCATGTCTCCGTTGACTCCGGCTTTGGCCTGACGCTGAAACGGATGTCTAGCCCCGTCCATTCTCGGGTACGGTTGGCTCTACTGCATGCTTTCCCTCTTTTCTCCCGACGGATCCGCATCCTCTTTCTCGACCTCATCCTCCTCCAGATCCTGTTGCATAAGGTCGCTGATGTGTACCGTGCGCTCCTTTCCATTCTTTCGGTGGCAAATCTTACAGATCACTGGCGATACGAAATCTACAATCTGGTACGGCTAATCGAATCTCGGAGCCAGTTTGGCCGACACTGGTTGCCTTCCTGTACATAGAGTTTCTCTGTCAAATAGCGCGTTCGGTAACCTTGGCTTGCGACCTTGTGTCAAAAACGACGGTGAGTAACCCGTACATTCCGATACACTGGAATTCACAGCCAGCATGATTTCGGGCCATCTCACTATGGGAAATTTTACCACTTTTTCTGGCCTAAATTAATAACTCCAGAACGGGGAGAGATATTCAATTGGTGTTTTTTGTATGGGGTTACACTAGTCCATATCTTTTATGGTACCAAAAATTGTGGGCGTGGCACCGCCCTTTCTATTTTTTGTAATTTATAACTCCAGAACGAATAAAGATATTTAATTTTTTTTTGCATTAATTTGCAATAGACCATATCTAAATAACCCCAAAAACTGGGGGCGTGGTAAGTCCCTTATATTTATATTATTAATTTTCGTAAAGGCTTTCTCTCATTTTGTATGCTTTTTCTAATCTCAGCAAAAACAACTGATTTCGTGATTGAGTTTATATACTTAATTATTTTACAGAAGTTAACAACAATAGTACTAATAAAAGTAACGAAACAATTCAGCAACCGCCTTGTTTATCTCCCGTTTAGCATGAGATTACTCTAAATTTGGAAAAGTAGGGTTAAGTCCTAAAATCTATAATTTCTCCCAAAATCGGTAAAAGTGGTTTTTAAAGTTACAATAATCTGAACAAGAATTAAATAAGCTACAACATGAGGTATATTTCATTGATGCAATCTGCTGCAATCACTTTAAATCTCTATTCAAAGTTAGGTATTATAAAAAAAAATACTAAATTACTGGGACGCTGGTTTTTTATTCTATTGAATGTTGCAAACGCCTAATAGAAGGCCCACTGAATAAACTTTTGTAACGAAAGAAAAAATTAATGTTGCAGATTGTTGTTTTGTGTACGCGCAACAGCTGTTTTAAACAGCTGATTTCTTTGTTGTGGCGCCATCTATTAAAATTTCTAGCATGCAGCACTAAAGATTGGTCAATTATGAATGCGTACACTACATATTATTGTAATATTCCGGCTTTCAGAAAATGGGTTTTGGCCAGAAAAGGGATCAAATTTTCCATAGTGCATCTTTCACCCCAATTCCTATGGTTCTGTCCGGAAAACTGTGCTATCAATGTCTTTACAGTGCCGTTCGCTCTCTCCGTCTGATTCTCCTGCGAGGTGTACGGTGCCGTAAAATGCTGCTTTTTCCCGATGTCGTTAAGAAACTTCTTGAAAGCCCTGCTGGTAAACTGCACGGCATTGTTCGTAATCACCAAATCGTGCGACTATGAGTGACTTGAACGCTTTCTGCAACGTTTCCGCCGTGGCTGTTTGCAAAGGCACCAATTCCACCCACATATGGTTTCCATGCTTCGACCTTGGCAATGGTCCGACGAAATCGGCACCCACTGTCGCCCAGGGCTCTTCCGGAATCTGTGTCAACAACTTTCCCGCCGCTTTGCCGCCTTGCTTCTCTCTGCATTCCTAGCCAGTAGTATCGGGCTGCAAGTCGCGAAATTGTCTTATGACTGCCGACATGGCCTGCTGCTGGGAAGTTGTGGTTTTCGCGCTGGTCCGTTTCCCTCAGCTGCCGCTGAACGCATAACTTCCAGGTCACTACATCTTCGTTCCCTGCTCTATGCGGAATCTGCCTGTAAAGGGTGCTACCCTCCCATACGTAGTCTGGGAACTTTTGAGGATGTGCTTTTATCTTCTCTCGCATTTCCGTGATCCAGCTGCATTCTGCTTTGGCCTCTGTGTCCTGCGTTCTTCGCAGCATCTCTAGTTCTGGTGATATCGATTCTGGGAGTGGCTGCCTCGATGACGCATCTGCTACAACGTTCAACTGGGCTTTCCTAAATGCGACCTCAAAGTCATATTGCTGGCTCTAACGCCCATCTGGCAATTCTTCTCGAAGGGCTTGGTCGGTACCAAGATACGACTCCAAGGTATTGTCTCAGCTCGCGGACCGATGACGGTGGTTCTGCTATGGCTGCTACCTTCTCTGGGACCGTGTCTATCCCTTGGCGCGATGTCCTAGGTACAGAAGTTCTTGCTTAAAGAATTGACTTTTTTTTTAATTTATTCTAAAGTTTGCGTTCTACAAGAGGAGGAACACTTCTCTGAGGTTTCCTTTGTGTTCCACTAGGGTGCGGCCAATCACTATAATGTCATCTTAATACGCAAAGGTATGTGGTGACATTACCGGTTCAATCACCTGATCCGGTGCCCGTTGAAATGTCAAGCCCCGGCTTGACTCATCCAACGCTATTTGCCAATACCCGTCCAGACTGCTTATGAAGCGCGCCTCCCTTAGTTGGTCGAGGATGTAGTTTATACGTGGCATCGGGTAGGCATCCTTTATGGATTTCGCGTTTATCTGCCTGAAGTCCACGCATAATCTCCATTTTCCCGTTTTCTTTTTCATCATGACTATGGGCGAGCTGTACGGGCTCCTTGAATTTTTAGAAGTTCATCCACTTTTGCATTAATCTCCCCTTGAATCTGTGGGTTCTTGGGGTAGTATCTCTGCTTAATCGGTTTGTCACCCTTCATGGTTATCGTGTGCTCGGCTATACTTGACGTTCCGGTCATAGAGTGAAATTCCGCGAGCTCTGTATCCAGGAATTTATCCATGTCATCCTCTTCGCCGTCGTTTTGGACTACTGCAGCTGACAGCTTCTCCTCGAGCCACCCATTGTGAGTGCCTCTGGCTGTTATACGAATTTCATGACCGGAGGCCCCGACTTGCATGAGGGAATTCCACCCCAGCACCAGCGCATCCACTATTCCTGGTAATATTAGCAGGCTGTTGCCGAACTCCACTCCTATTTCGAGCTTTGCGTTGATTTCGCCGCACCTTCCATCTGCCAACCTAACCTGCCGTCGTATCCTTGTAATCGCTCCACGGGCAACCAGCTTGTCCGCCAGCTCTTCAGTTATGAAGCTTGCTGTTGCCCCGGTGTCGGCCAACTCTTGTCTTGTCATGTAGAGTCGCCTGTGGCCGAATTCAACTCCTATCTCGAGCCTTGCGTTGATTTGGTAGCACCTTCCATCTGCCAACCTAACCTGCCGTCGTATCCTTGTAATCGCTTGTTCGCCAGCCTTTCGCTTATGAAACTTTCTGTCGCCCCGGTGTCGATCGTGGCCTTGTACGTGTCCCCACTGATCGCTACCGCTGCGGACAACAGCTGCACCTCTTCGACTAACTTGCCAGTTCGTTTGGAGAGGCGGCACCTTGCGACCCCGGCTCGCCTCTCTGCGGCTAGGATCGCTGGCCCTTTCCCATACTCTGGCAAAATTCGGTACTTCTTGTTCCCACTCTTCAGCACATCCAGTAGAACAGCAGCCTTTGGTTTCGGCAGCCTCTTTCCCAATGGTCAAGTTCACCGCACCTGCGACATGCTTCTTGCGGATTGGCAACATGGGTTGTTTTTTGACCCGAGTTGACATCAGGTGTATTTCCATTGTGTCTCTGGGTGGTGACTGGGGGCCTCCATAGGGTTGTGTTTTGTCGCCTGGACTAAACCGGGGTATACTGCGCCCACTGTTCCTGGATCTGTGCACCTAGATCGCCTGCGTCCTCACACCTTCTACACGTGACTTGCGGTCGCGGCCTTGTTGCGGCTGAATTTATGGTCCTCCATGAATGTTTCCCGTTCCTTGTGCACCTCCATGTATTCGTCTGCCAGGATCATGAGTGCCTCTAGGTAGTCCACATGGTAGGATCGTAACGCTATTGATGAGCTCAAGCGTTCCTTTTCCCCGTGCTTCCGGGTTCTTATTAGGGTATGCATCTCGACCATGTACTCCTTGAAGGCTTCACTAAACCCTTGCTTCCTTTGCCTCACCTTGTCCGCGAGTTTCGTAAAGTACCACCTGGGCAAGAAGTATGTTTGGAAACTATGTCCTCCATGTCCTCAAGTATATTCGAGAGGTTTTTCTTCTCCGTCAAAGCGAAAAGACCATTCCCTGACTTGTTTTGCTACTTTTGCATAATCCGGCTGGCTGGGCCTGGGTCTTTCTGGACTTGGCCTCCTTTCCCTGCTCGTCTTTCTCCGTTTTCCTTCCTGCATCTCCTCCATGCTCAGACTTACTATGAGGTCTTCACCCTCGGTTTTCGTCAGCTTTACGCTTGGACCTGTTTTGTCTGGATATGCTGCCACTAATTCTGTCCAGATTGCTGATTTTAATTGTCTGCTCGCTACGGAATACGCGCGCAATCACCCGGCTAACGCCGTAGTCCCTGTAGCAAGACGCCCAGTGAAAGACAATCGTTCCACCCTACCCTATCTACTGTTGACTTGCCGTCCTGCTCCAGATCGTGCAGTCTCCCTTTCGCTCTTCATGTTCTCTCCTTCAAACCTTCCGTTTCCCCAAACTCTCTTTCTACCGATTGAGTTTCTCCAAACTCTCTTGCTACAGGTTTAGTTTCTCCAAACTCTCTTTCCTCCCGGTTTCGCACTGTCGTTACTACGCGTTGACTTGTTGCGTATTTGGCAACGGCAGGCCCTTATCATGCAATCTTCATTTGCATTTGTGCGGAGATTTAACTCCTCACAAACTTATTAAGGAAAATGTGTGGCTAACTACATAATGATTCTTGAAGTAAGTATACATGGATATCCAAAAAATAAAAAAGTCCGTGACATGACTTTACATCGACTTGTAATGTTTCATGTTTTTCAAATTTAACCGTCTCTCGTAGTGTTGGGTCATGCAGCCGCCAAAACTGTGCAGTAGACTAATCTTATACTCGTAATATGGTAAGCCGAAGTTGTCAGTAGTAGCAGTGCAAACCGCTGTTCTTGCATGAAATTATCTGTACGGCGATCATTCCTTCTTCTCTTGTTATCTACCTACATTAAGCATGGGCGCAGCATTCGGATGTCTGTCCCGCCGATTCACTTCTTCGTTTTTCGGCAAAGACTTAACTTATGAATTCGTTATAGCTCTTGGTCGGCCCTAGCTGGCAGTATAATTAACAAAACAAGAGAGAACGCTATAGTCGAGTTCCCCGACTATCTGATACCCGTTACTCAGCTAGTGGAAGGGAGAAGGAGAGTCTTAAACACAGTTTTTGGCGGTTTGTAGGCGTTATAGTGGGCGTGGCAGAAATTTTTTTGGCAAATCGATAGAAATTTACAAGACTAATACAAAAATGAAAAAATATCAAAACATTTTTCAAAAGTGTGGGCGTAGCAGCTTTGGGCGGTTTGTGGGCGTTAGAGTGGGCGTGGCAAAAAGTTTTTTGGCACATCGATAGAAATTTACAAGACCAATACAAAAATGAAAAAATATCAAAACATTTTTCAAAAGTGAGGGCGTGGCAGTTTTTGGCGGTTTGTGGGCGTTAGAGTAGGCGTGGCAACATGAATCGACAAACTTGCGCTGCGTCTATGTATCTGGTGTCTGTATGCTTAATCTCAACTTTCTAGCTTTTGTAGTTCCTGAGATCACAGCGTTCATACGGACGGACAGACAGACGGATAGACGGACATGGTCATATCGACTCGGCTATTGGTCCTGATCAAGAATATATATACTTTATATGGTCGGAAACGCTTCCTTCTGCCTGTTACATACTTTTCAACGAATCTCGTATACCCTTTTACTCTACGAGTAACGGGTATAAATATATATTCAATGAAACGTTTAATTTCACTTAAGAAAAGGTCTGATCAACCACAAAAAAAAACAAGAGAGAACGCTATAGTCGAGTTCCCCGACTATCTGATACCCGTTACTCAGCTGGTGGAAGTGCGAAGGAGAGTCTTAAACACTGACAGTTTATGGCAATTTGTGGGCGTTAGGGTGGGCGTGGCAAAAAGTTTTTTGGCAAATCGATAGAAATTTAAAAGACCAATACAAAAATTAAAAAATATTAAAACATTTTTCAAAAGTGTGGGCGTGGCAGTTTTGGGCGGTTTGTGGGCGTTAGAGTGGGCGTGGCAACATGAATCGACAAACTTGCGCTGCTTCTATGTCTTGGGAGTCTATATGCTTAATCTCAACATTCTAGCTTTTGTAGTTCCTGAGATCTCGAAGTTCATACGGACAGACAGACGGACAGACGGACAGACGGACGGACAGACGGACATGGCCAGATCGACTCGGCTATTGATCCTGATCAAGAATATATATACTTTATATGGTCGGAAACGCTTCCTTCTGCCTGTTACATACTTTTCAACGAATCTAGTATACCCTTTTACTCTACGAGTAACGGGTATAATAAACAGTATCGGAAAAATGACAAAACTTTCTTCCGCTATTTATTTCTCGCAACAGCTATTGAAAAAGCTGAATAGCTAAAAATTTGGTGACCTCGGCGTGATAGTGTAAATTTGCATGCATTAATTAGTGCACATATCCCGTTTACATAAATATATTAAAAAGCAATCGGTTGGACAAGCAAGTGGTGATTTTGGTGATAGTGGCTTTGTTTAAGGGAGCTAGCATTTATATACATACATACATTGCTACATATATCAAGTGCAGCCCTTCCCATTACGTGCATTGACTCCGCTTGCATTTTCGGCATTTTGTTTTGTGTGTTAAAGCGATTTGTTGCTTTGCCTGCTGAAAGTGACAAAAACAGGGTGACTTTTCTTAAGCCCAGGTTTCAGCAGGTTTCAGAGGCTACAAACGTAGATGTCTAATGAGACGCTAAGCGGTTACGACGAACCCACTCTTACCACGCTGCAAAGTGACTTCAATGTTCTGCATACAGAGGAATAAGATTTCCACAAAATTGGCAGTGCAATGAGCGAACGTTTTGATGAATTTATCGTAAAATTCAAGGCTAGTGTGCGCGCGAAAATAGCCAAACGCAATGTGCATTTCGCACCGCACTCGATGCTTGCGGAAGGTATTGTGCCCCACCGGTGCCAACGTTTGGCGGAGGCTACGCAAACTGGGCGGATTTCTACTCCGTGTTCACGAGCATAATCGACAGCCATGCGGACCTCTCCAACATTGAAAAATTGCAGCATCTGCGGTCATGTTAGAGGGATTCGGCGTTGGAAACTATCCGATCATTGGAGATCTCAAACGGCAATTACGAAGCGGCTTTAGAGTTGCTTCAAAAAAGATTTGATAATCGGCGTGTCGTGTTTCAGGCGCACATCACTAAAGGTAGTACGGAATGGTTCAGTGGCATCGCTTCGGGAATTGTCGGACAATTCTAACGCTCACATCCGTGCGTTGAAGGGTTTGGGCACCACTGAGCAAATTGCTGGCTGCATCATAGTGCAAGTGCTGCTGCAAAAGCTGGATGCGGCGAGCCAAGCTAAGTGGGAGGAGCGCTGGGAGGATCCGGTCTTTGTCAACCTTATTCCGTCGTGGGAACCGATGGCTTCATTCCTGGAGCAGAGATGTAGGACTTGGTCGCGGATTGCGCCATGGCATACGCCAGTAGTTCAGGTGGGCAGAAATCGTTCAACGCTAGTTGCTACCACCAAAAATTCTGTTGGTTGCATGCTTTACCATAATGCAGGGCATTTCATATATATTATTGCCCGCAATTTAGAGACATAGCGCCAGTAGATCGTCTGCGCGAGACTTGCACCTTGCCTAAACTGCCTAAAGGCAGGTCATCCGCTACGGCAATGCAGCTCGATCCGCTACCGCACCTGTGGAATCAGGCATCATACGCTGCTCCATCTAGATGGTCCGCCTTCCTCGCAGCCACATGTTCCGGTGTCTTCAAGTTCCCACACTGAGCCTTCTGCCCCGCTTTCGACTTCTTCTACTCTAATTGCCCAGGATCTCGGTAGTGACCTTGTGCTGCTAGCCACTGCAACCGTTCTAGTGCAGAATAAGTCGGGACTGTTCGTTCCCTGCAGGGCCTTGTTAGATTCTGGCTCTCAACAGCACTTGGTCACCTCTCGGTTTGCAAATCAATTGCAACATAAGAGGTCGAGGTCGTCTGGCTCCGTCACTGGAATCGGGGATTCCAATTTCGCGACTTATGGATTCTCGGTAGAAATTGCGCGGCGGTCTGTCACTTCGAATTTCTTAACGAGCATATCAGCAGTTATCGCTCCCAATATCACGGATCGCCAGCCAAGCTTTAATGTGGACATTGGGGACTGGAAGAATCCAGAAAACGTGCAGCTCGCTGACCCGGAATTTCATAAAGCTTAGCGTCTTGACCTGTTAATAGGAGCTAGTCTGTTTTATGAGCTGCTGTGCATAGGTCAGATAAAGTTGTTGCCAGGACTGCCACGTTTCAAAAACTCGTCTGGGGTAAGTTGTGTCTGGAGGCCGCGCGCGCCCGTGCAGTAGCGCCTTTATAGCGTCACGCGTTCCTTCTCTAGCCAGCGAGGAAAACAGCATTGATTTTGGACTTCATTCGCTTCTGCAGCGCTTTTGGGGAGGTAGAAAATTGTCCCGTCCCAATAGTTCAAGTCACGAAGGAGGAACTAGATTGCAAGGCCCACTTTGTTAAAAATTACACCCGATTGCCAGCTGGCGATTACTCGGTACGTTTGCCGCTAAAACTCCATTTGGATTCTTTAGGAGATTTCTATCCTCAGGCTGTGCGGAGATTCTTGTCGCTGGAAAGGAAGTTTACAAAGCACCCTGGCTTGTGCCTGCTTCCGAGGTCAGCTCGTGCCGATATTTTTTGCCACATCACTGCGTCATAAAGGAGGATAGCTCTACCACCAAGCTTCGCGTTGTTTTTGACGGATCAGCTGCCACTTCCACTGGTTACTCGCTTAACGATGTGTTAATGGCTGGCCGGTCATCTAGCCCAAGCTATTCCAGGCAATTTATTTCATTAATAAAAGTAAAATATTTTATGTTCGATATTGTTTTAAATAAAAATTACTTTACCAGAAGGGGTGCTGACGCGAGAGTGGAGTAGGTAAAAAACGATGACATAACGTTTGACGGACAACCTTGACAAAAGTGGATCGTATTGCCCGGCCCGCGACAATCCATCAGGCATGCGGACGCTTGAAGGGGAGGGAACGTGGCCGAAACATTGCCCGATCGTTTTACGAACAAGCTACAGCTTGTGGAGCAGTGAGGACTGCTGACTGATGAACGGTACGAACTTTTTTAGGCACTACTAATATTTATTCTCGTTATGTTGGAGAGGTGAGGGGCAAAATCGACGAGCTTACGCCGGCTTCTTGGTGCCTGAACATCGGATGCCCCTCCCTCGGCCTGAGTCCTTTCCCAGGACACAGGCACGAATACATTCGACGTAACATCTAGTCCCATATCCCGCTTTCGCCGTTAGTGGACAATTTGGACTTCTTAGAGTCGGCGGTCGCCTCCGGAATTCGTCATTGGACTTTGATGGCCGCCACCTGAAAATCTTTCCAAGGTCCCATCCGGTGACTCTGGCAATTATTTCGCATTACCATGAAACCAATCTTCATGGCGTACATCGAGCTCTTGTGGGTGCATGTCGATCCCAATATTGGCCTACTGAGGGGAGGAAGACGGCTACCAAGGCCGTGAACAGATGTTTTCGGATTAAGCCGCGACTGATAGAGCACATAATGGCGGAACTTCCCAAGGAGCGCTTGGAGGGATCTTACGCTTTTTAGGTTGCTGGTATAGACTTTTGTGGAGCCTTCTTTCACAAGACGGATACTCGCAACAAGCCTGCGGTTAGATTCTACGTCTGCGTATTTATATGCTTTGCAATCAAGGCAGTGCACCTGGAGCTGATCAAGGATCTCTCGACAGTTGCGTTTCTGTGCGGACTTAAGAGGTTCATACCTGCGGAAGCCGAAGCAAATTTGGTCAGGCAACGCCACCAATTTTGTCGGCGCCAAGAATGAACTTCTGGAACTTCGAAGGTTATTTCTCAGCAGCGAGCATCAAGGCTCCGTTCAGAATTTTTGCCTTTCGAAGACGATAGACTGGCGGTTCATCCTTCCACGGTCGCCCCATTTCGGTGGACTTTGGGAAGCGGCGGTGAAAACGGCCAAGCATCATTTCTACCGCGCTGTGGTTTCCATTTCAAAGAAGAGAGAACGCTATAGTCGAGTTTACCGACTATCCGATACCCGTTACTCAGCTAGTGGAAGTACGAAGGAGAGTCTTCTACACTGACAGTTTTTGATGGTTTGTGGGCGTTAGAGTGTCAAAAAGATTTTTGGCAAATCGATAGAAATTTACAAGACCAATGCAAAAATAAAAATATATCAAAACATTTTTCAAAAGTGTGGGCGTGGCAGCTTTGCGCGGTTTGTGGGCGTTAGAGTGGGTGTGGCAACATAAATGAACAAACTTGCGATGCGTCTATGTCTCTGGAGTCTGTATGCTTAATTCCAACTTTCTAGATTTTGTAGTTCCTGAGATCCCAACGTTCACACGGACAGACGGACATGGCCATATCGACTCGGCTATTGATCCTGATCAAGAATATATATACCTTATATGTTCGGAAACGATTTCTTCTGCCTGTTACATACTTTTCAACGAATCTTGTATACCCTTTTACTCTACGGGTAACGGGTATAAAAACCCTGCCGATCTGGACGTCCTCACCACCACAATGGTGGTCCGCCTTCGTCGTTTGACAAACCAGATGTAACGGACATTAGCTATAATCGGCTTGACTCTTGGCAGCGCATCTCCTTTCTTCAGCAAATCTTTTGGTCGCGATGGAAGAAAGAATACTTGACGTTGCTCCAGCAGCGCTCCAAGTGGCGCACCACAAAGCCTGGCGTAGCCGTGGACAACGTCGTTCTTGTTACGGATGAAAATCTACCCCCAATGAGATGGCCTTTGGCGAGAGTCATGCAGTTGATTCCTGGCCGAGACGACGTCGCTCGAGTTGCAGAATTGAGGACAGCGTCTGGAGTAATAAGGCGGGCAGTGAACAAGCTGTGTCTGCTTTCCCTTGAGGACTCTGTTGAAACCCAAGCTTCCAACGGGGGGAGGATGTTGGGTCATGCAGCCGCCATAACTGTGCAGTAGACTAGTCTTAATATTGTAAGCCGAAGTATTCAGTAGTACCAGGTGCGATGCCCATAGTGCAAACCGCTGTTCTCGCATGAAATTATCTGTACGGCGATCATTCCTTCTTCTCTTGTTATCTACCTACATTAAGCTTGGGCGCAGCATTCGGCTGTTAGTCCCGCAATTGTCACTTCTTCGTTTTTCGGCAAAGACTTAACTTGTGAATTCGTTATAGCTCTTGGACGGCCCTAGCTGCCAGTATAATTAACAAAATAAACAGTATCGGAAAAAAGACAAAACTTTCTTCGGCTATTTATTTCTCGCAACAGCTATTAAAAAAGCTCAATAGCTAAACACGTAGGGTAAAAATTCGTCGAAAAGTATGCACCAGGTTGAAAGAAGCTTCTCTGACCCTATGAAGTATATAAGTTAGCACAGGCGGTTCTCACGGAGAGAAACTGCCGAATTTCAGGACACCATATCCGGTGGCTTGCACGCGCAGTGAAAGAACTGCTGATCGCGCATTCCAAGGGCAATTGCCCGGAGCCCGGTCGGAGCACTCGCGGAGCGAATGACTGACACCGGATATCGGAATGCTGACCTGGCGCTTTGGTGACTGCGCTGCAGCGAGGCAGAGGCCTCAAGCTGGGAAACGGATAGCTCTTTAATTTCGTCTAATTTTGTACTCCGGGGTTTAACAGCCTCGGCTATTCTAGACGCAAATCTAGACGATAAATTAGGAACATGTGAGTAGGCTTTTTGTCTAAAGTAATTCGCAAATAGAAAATAACTAAAAAATAAATTCTGCCGATATTTAAAATGAAACTTAAAAAAATGGCAGGTAGAGATATACGAAGAAAAATTAGCCGCCATTGCGGGGGCGTTAAATTTGCTTAAAGGCAAAACTCCAAAAGTCTAGATATACCGCGAAATTGAAATTAGACTAGGAAGCAAGTGCAATGAACCTCTCGACATGATAAAATCCGTCCCGGAATTTGACGGGAAACAAGAAAATTAAGTCTCCTGGAGACAGGCCGCAACTGCGGCATTCAAAGTATTTGAACCTTACGAAGGCAGCAGCCGACATTACCAAGCTGTCGGAATTCTGAAAAATAAAGTTAGAGGCCCAGCGGCCGCCGTGCTAGCCTCATTTAACACTGCGTTCAATTTCCATGCGATAATAGCACGCTTAGACTTTACATACGCGGACAAGACTCCGACACATGTAATTAAATAAGAATAAAGTTTATCAAGTTTCTCATGCGTTCATATCTGGCCTAAAGAAATCACTGAAAATAGCGAGTAACGATAAAAGTGTTTTCGCGGCAAACTTTGCCCGGCATAATGAAGAAAAAAATTATAAACCGCACAATCAGCGGCAGGCAGGGTGGAGAAATCCATCACAGCAAAATTTATATAACTATATTGAACAGGATCAGAACCTATGGGCAATTAGAAAAAATCCACATTTCATAAAAACCCAAAGGGGAGGAAATCATCAAACCGGCTCGCTACTTGGCAAAGGGGCCAATCCACACGGACTCAACAAAGAATTTACTATATGCCAGAACAAGGGTCAGGAGAGGAAAATTATAACCAGGTGGCACATAAGAGGGTTGAACAAATAGAAGACGACCTCGACACAGACGACGTCTAAAATTTCAAAAAATTACATAGCACCATGCCCAGGGCTTTAAGGCATTGCGGCAGTAGAAAAACCATTTAGCGTTAGGTCAATTCATGGCCATACAAGAATACAACAAAAGTGCCTAATTTCTCCGTTTAATGTACGGTCAGATTTTTTGAGAACTTTGATGGAATCATCGGGCTTGACTTACTTAAACAAGTGAATGCAAGACTCGACCTTACCAAAAATATACTAGAAACTAGTAACGGGATAAAAAACATCCAATTCTCCAAAACCGAAAACGTTAATTTCATCCAATAAGATGATAAAGACGTCCCACCGGCAATAAAAGCCGCTTTTGATAATATGATAGCGAAAAATTGTAGGGCCTTCGTCGACACAGGTGAAGCACTACCATACAACATAAATACAATGACAACCATAAAAACAGACGGAGAGCCGGTATAACGGAATTTGTAAACTCAGAGGTTAAACAACTTCTAGCGAATAAAAAGGGATTTGACCAAAACGGTGTAAAAAAGAAACGGTTGGTTATCGACTTTAGAAAGTTGAACCAAAAAACCGTGGATAATAGGTACCCTATTCCTTCGATTTCGGCTATATTGTCAAATATGGGCGAGTCAAAATATTTCACAACGCTCTACCATAAGGCGGGCTTTTACCAAATCGAGTTAGCAAAGAAAGACCGAGAAAAAACAGCTTTCTCGATAAACAATGGCAAATATGAGTTTTGCAGATTACCATTCGGGCTTAAGAACGCCCCAAGTATTTTTCAGAGAGCTATAGATGACGTTTTTAGAGAAGGAATTTGGAAGATATGCTACGTGTATGTCGACGATGTTATTATTTTCTCAAAAACAAAAGAAGACCATGACAAGGACATACAGTGGGTCCTCGGAAAACTGCTTGAAGCAGGCATGAAAGTATCTCAAGAAAAGTCGAAGTTTTTCAAAAAAAGGTGTTTTATAAAAAACTTCGCGTTAGTCGCAGGTCCCCTAACGGGAATCCTTAAAGGCGAAAACGGAAAAACAACCAAGTATCAGTAAAAAAAAATTAATATAAATATGACTGAAGAACAAAAAACAACATTTAAGAGGCTAAGAGAGATACTGGCATCAGAAGGTGTTCTTCTTTCATGCCCAGACTTTAAAAAACCGTTCGACTTAACGACGGATGCATCTGGGTACGGACTTGGAGCCGTATTAGGGCGCCATAGTTTGGGCGCTCAACAACCTTCGTAATTAAATGCGCGTCTACATCGACCACCAACCACTCTCGGACAAAAATCCTAATGCGAAGCTTAAACGCTGGAATGGGATTATCGAAGACTATGGGGCGAAACTTATTTACACGCCAGGAAAAGAAAACCTAGTAGCAGACGCGTTATCTCGTCAGAACGTAAACGCATTAAAAGTATCATACGAGTCAGACGCATTATCTTGCCAAAGCAAAAGGGTTTGTAAAGACTCATACGAGTAAGACGCAGCCACAATACATAGCGAAGAATCGCTGACCTATACCATCGACACAACAGACAAGCCAATTAATTGTTTCAGGAATCAGATCATTATAGAAGAAGATAAAAACTCTACAGTGAGTAACCTTATTCTCTTTAAAAACAAAATGAGGCACGTAATACGATTTTCCGACCGGGAAAACCTTATAAACACCATTAAAGATGTGGTGAATGCGGGAGTCGTCAACGCAATACATTGCACACTTCCAATCCTAGCATTTTTCAACACTCACCAAATGAAGCATTCCCAAATACCACATTTAGATATTCAAAACATATGGAGCAAGATATTACAGACAAAACGAAACAAAGTAAAATTGCCACAGCCGAACACAACAGGGCCCTTGCGAGACTACTTCTTCCCAAAAATGCTTCGCCTAACAACGGAAACGGCATCTAACTGCAAGTTCTGTTCTATGGCCAAGTATAATCGACACCCCATTAAACATAAAATCGGACAGACGCCAATTCCCTCATTTGCTGGAGAAATACTCCACATCGAAATATTCTCAACAAATGGGACCCTCTTCCTTACGTGTGTTGACAAATTATCAAAATTCGCCATTGTACAGGCAATCGCATCAAGGGCAATCGTGGACGTAAAGTCACCAATATTAAATATAGCCAACTTTTTTTCAAACACAAAAACCATCTATTGCGACCGCGAAAGGTCACTAAATTCAGAAACAATCAAATCAGTCTTCCTCAACAATTTTAACATTTCTATCGCAAACGCACCACATTTACATAGTACTTCCAACGGACAAGTAGAAGGTAGGTACACTCGCGGAAATAGCCCGGTGCCTGAAAATAGAAAAAAGGATAAACGACACGACAGAGCTAATTTTATTATGCCATACATTCGGTAACGGACAAAAAACCAATAGAAATAATACACTCAACACCAGTAGAACTCGAGAAAAAAATCAGTGAGAACATTTAACAAAGGAAGGGCAAACAGAGTTAAACTTGAAATTCTAAAAGCACCTAAACGAAATTGCAGCTGCAAAAAATCAAATCCAAAAATTCGAGGCAGACAGGGAAACCCACCCCTTAGAGATTATCTTTGCTAAAAATAGGATTGTAATTAACGTTGCAAGTCCAGCGATACTGGACGACTCCGATATTGGCGAATTGAAAGACAGACAACCTACTGACATTAGCGTAATAGAATTATTATAAGTATCTAGCATTAATGTTTTCTAAAATTCTGAAATTTTACATTTCCTCATTAAATTCCCTAGTCCTAAGCTTAGGTGTAAAAAGATAACTGTCTTCCCAGTTCAGCGCCATAAGAAGATCCTAGACTTCGAAAGAGGAAACCTGGTTGCTGAATGCCCAACACCTATGGGCTATGGTAACCTATTCCGATAGAGTGGCACTCAACGGAACCTGGTTCATCAACCACCTGGGAAACTCGAAAAAGAAACCCGCTGTCTCGGCCATGTCCACGGTCAACATCACGGCCCACCAGAACCGGCTGTCTCCCATTTCTCTACGATTTCAGTTTGAGGAACCTCCACCACATAGGGACCCTCAGAAAAGAACTCACTTCAGGCTCCCTCCTCAGCAACTCACTCGCCGTACTCATCGCCTTCCTACTGTGCTCTACCGTCTGGCTCGGATACCATCACCTGAAGGTCAGGAGGCGAACAAAACCGGAAACTGGCATTGATGTGTAGCTAGCAGGTCACCGGGACAGCGACCACTTGAAAAGGGAAAAAGTTAGCACAGGCGGTTCTCACGGAGAGAAACTGACGAATTGCAGGCCACCATATCCGGTGGCTTGACGCCAGGGGTTCCCCGGCAAGAGTAAATAACACAGACGAATAAATTTATATCGTAATATTTATTCACTGATTTACTTTAAGCTATGATTATGTACAGGCGTGTGTGTGTGTGTATACGTAAATTGATACTTAGACCGGCGGCGGGCGTTAAGCATCATGTACAAATTCAAATGTCGTATGCACTGCCCAGAAACGAGCGAGTGATGAGTTGATAGCCGCTCTCCCATTGGGACAAGTAGCAAACTGAACATGCCGCCAATGCTAAGCGTAGCATGAAAAATCTCGCTTGTCTGGTTCTGGCAGGTGTGGTAGAATCTAGCTTGGAAACAATGCTACAAGAATAAATTACAATTAAAAACAAAAATAAATACAAGTGTGTGCTCGCGAGTGTGTGCCTAAGTAAGCTGCGCACCTTCGTGCAGAGTCAAAACGTGCGAGTACCGTATTACTAGCTGCGTAAAATTATGCGAACTTGGAAGGATTATTGGATGACGACGCTCGTTTGACAACCCAGAATTGAGCAGTCTCCCCCTTACTCGCAAAATTACATCTACTAAGATCGGTTATTAGCTCAAGAGCTTACTTCATTACGTCATTTTTTACCGCGGTCAGCTCGGACGAGAGACTTTCATTGAACAATGCGCACGATAGCGAATAAAGCATAGTCCAGCTCCAGAATGCTCCAGTCCACTTCTCTCCTTTCCTGATAGCATTGGATTTGAAACGAAATATATGTGCTATGACTCGTACCACCTGGCTAAAACTCGAAAAACGTTCCAGAAGCGATGCCCTTGGGACTGCGTGGTGAATGCGAACATTGTCCGCCTTTGCCTCTAGTGCGGTATCGATTTGACCGCCAGTATTGCACCACTCAGCTCCGTTCGAGGTATGGTTAATGGTTTAGAAGGAGTAACCCTTAATGACTAGCGCGATGAGACTAAGCGGGTCGAACAGCCTCGCTATGCTCGACTGAATCGTCCTTTTGGTGTAACTAGCTGGTATCTTAAAATTTACCTGAAACTTAAAGCGGTCCTTATTTGGAAGCCAATACATTCCTAGGGCCTTGATAGGATCCGTAGTGTCCCAGTTTAAAGGTGTCCGACTGCACTGATAGTCTATCGGAATCGAACGGACAACATTCGCTTCGTTGCTGCACCATTTACGCAACTCCATGCGAGTGGATTTTATAGCACCCTCTACCTGTGTCCGTTTATCCTGCGTCTCTTCTATCGTATACCTTCCGGACATAATGTCGTCCACATATTTCTCGGTGATCAATACTTTTTACGCCTTGGGAAATGAACGTCGCTCATCCATCGCTAACTGTTGAATGACCCTAATGGGCGTGAAGGGTGCAGAAGCCGTTCCGAATGCTAGCGTTGACAAAGTATGGATATTGATGGATCCATCCGCCGTCCGCCATAAAATCCGATGATAGTGGGCGTCTTCCGGGTGCACATTGATACAGCGATACATTTTCTGTATATCCGCCGTAAAAACAAAACTATATTTCCTGCAATTGAGTATGACTGCCAACATGTCGTTCTGCAGGGTCGGTCGATCGAAGACGATTCGCTGTTTGATCGATTGAGGATCCTTCTTAAATACAGCGTGATTCGGCAGCACACAGGATGCTACTTGCCTATTCGTGGAAGTATTCCTTACCGAACTGCTTTCACTGCCTCGTATTCCTCGATCTCCTCCACATATTTGCTCCACCGTTCCAACTGCAGGAACCGATTAAGTGCCATTTGAAAAGATTTTCCCAAAGAAAAGAACCATGGCTGGATCCCGATAGGTTTTAAAGGGCAACCGCACTACGGCCATCCGATCGACGCACAAGAGTCTTCAGGTCCCAGTCTGTTGCTGTAGGGCGGTCTGGAACCGACTCGACCACACAGAAACGCTTCAGCAATGCCTCGATGTCCGAAAGCACTCGATGACAGCGCAACTGGGTTGATATCCTCACTCCTTTAGCACTTCCAGAGAGGATCCATCCAAAGTGCGTGTTCTGAGCTATGGACTCGCCTGACAAACCGATCCTGGTGTCGGGCAACATGATTTGCGCCAACATGTCCACTCCTAAAATGGGACCGACTCGCTTCGACCACGCGTAATGGGGATCAGCCAATGAGAGGCCTCGAATATGATCCCAATGTTGCGGCGTGCAACTCAGACTTGGCTGGAGGTAACTGAATTGAGAGCAAATGCTGAATCAACCCCTAAAGTGAAATTGCAACGGCGACCGCCCCCGGGACCCACCCCAAAAATGGATGCTCGGGTGGTGAAGACCGCTTCAGGTGCAGACACTGAACGACGTGTTCCGATACTATGCACTGTGGTCTGGCCCATAGGCCAAAAATAAAAAAATGAAAGTTTAAACATTGGCTAGAATTGAGTCAACCCTAACTCAGAATTGATCGAGCTACTAAAATCTATGATTGGTTTTGCTTTATGCTAACTATTCTATTTAAGAATGAGTGCGAAACATAGACCATAAAATTGATTTGGCTTGGCAGCGTGCGCAACTTGCAAGTGACGGTCGCAATAAAAATATTATTACGCGTTAAAAAGAAAGTGTTTTTCAAATTGAATCTTTTAATTTTACAAATAAAGGTATTTACTGTAATTTTTAGCAGTTTTAGAGTTTCTGACGTGTTGGTTTTAGTTTATTAAGTGATTGTGAAACCTGTGTCTTTTTAAGCATTAAATGTTACGTGAAGTCATTTTTCATTTAGAGTTTGAAAAGTGATGGCCACCTGATACCACGATGAAATTAATTTTAAACAAGAGAGAACGCTATAGTCGAGTTCCCCGACTATCTGATACCCGTTACTCAGCTAGTGAAAGTGCGAAGGAGGTCTTCAACACTGACAGTTTTTGGCGGTTTGTGGGCGTTAGAGTGGACGTGGAAAAAAGTTTTTTAGCAAATCGATAGAAATTTACAAGACTAATACAAAAATGAAAAAATATCAAAACATTTTTCAAAAGTGTGGGCGTGGCAACTTTGGGCGGTTTGTGGGCGTTAGAGTGGGCGTGGTCAAAAGTTTTTTGGCAAATCGATAAAAATTTACAAGACTAATACAAAAATGAAAAAATATCGAAATATTTTTCAAAAGTGTGGGCGTGACAGTTTTGGGCGGTTTGTGGGCGTTAGAGTGGGCGTGGCAACATGAATCGACAAACTTGCGCTGCTTCTATGTCTCTGGAGTCTGTATGCTTAATCTCAACTTTCTAGCTTCTGTAGTTCCTGAGATCTCAGCGACGGACGGACAGACGGACATGGCCAAATCGACTCGGCTATTGATCCTGATCAAGAATATATATATATATATGGTCGGAAACGCTTCATTCTGCCTGTTACATACTTTTCAACGAATCTAGTATACCCTTTTACTCTAGGAGTAACGGGTATAAATATTGGTCAATGTTTATAGATAATGTTTTAAAAAATTTCAGCTGCAGAACGTTGCAGATGGCTGAGTTATCTTACACAAAAGAATTAGATCCCTCGACGGAAGATCCCAAATGATGGAAAGAAAAAGTAGAATCCAAAAAGAGTTTCGGTAAAAAATAGGCTTAATAGTTGATAAGCCAAAGGTTCGTGGAAGAGGGTACATCTAATGAGTACATCCAGCCGCTCTCTTCAGGCTACAGTATTAATGCTGAAATATTTTATGTGTTCGCACTAAACATAGGCATATTCCTGGTATTACCTACCACAACAAGTGACAACAAACACCGATTTATTTTACCGCCTATTAATAACTTCAGATCCTTTAGTAACGGGATAGCGAAAATTGCCACCTAAACACAAATCAATTTTAAAAAATCTGTTTTCGATTTGTTATTGTAATATTATTATATACAAAAGTCTTTATTACAACTTTTGCTTTACATCTAAATGCGAAAATGATGTTCCTTAGTATCTCTAAGTATTTTTTGTATTTCTGATAAATAAATTATCCTTTTGTTGTATTTTTTCTTTATAAAATTAAAACATTTACATTTATAATCTTTCATATTAACAAAATTGAAGCACACTTTTAGGTGTATTTTTTGGTTTTTGCTTTTTTGTGGGCGTAAATACTAACGACCACTCCCATTTTTAGATTTTTTTCCAATTTTTATTTTTCAAAGAATTTACAGTAAAAATTTCACAACGATATGTCTGCTAGAAGTATTTTTGGCCACTCTCCCCATATAAGCCAGACCACTGTGCACTGTGCTATGGTTGCCTCAGATCCTTGATCGATGAGAGCATGACTGCTTATAGGCCGTTGACCGGATTTCGTACGGCGATACGAGCAGTGTCGAGAAGCACATTTCTCGAAGAGACATTCGATGAAGTTGCCGAATGGAATCTGTAAGATGCATGCAGATTTGGGTCCTCCGTCGCCTGAGGCTTTGCTGAGATACGTTATCCAAGACTGCAGGTGCACTAAAAGGCGGCGCTGAAGGCCGAATCAGATACGGCTGTGCGCTACTCAACGATTGATTATGAGCCACTACTGGGAAATGCAGCGTGTGATGGCGCTGCCCGCAATCTTGGCAGCTCTTATTGCTGGTGCATCGTGACAGCATATGCGATTTGCTGAAGCAATTAATGCATAATTTGGCCCTGCTCACTATATCCTTCCTCCTGTAACAATCCATAGCTAGAAAGGTTGCGCAACGACGCAAAATATGGTCGCCGCCGCAGTGGTAACAGGCGCTATCCGGGCGTCTTGAGCGCTCCTGTGATCATGCACTCGCACTCGTTTCCTCGGGTTGGTAGATGTCCAGGATCTAATTAGGGCGATTAAGATAATTAGAGTCGTACGACGAACATCGGTTTTCAATCGCATTTTTTATGACCAGATCATTCAAAAATTATTCTAAATCCCTATAAGTAGGAAAGGTGGAACCGCTTCCTTGATGGTGCTCCCAAGCGTCCTTAAGCAACCTCGATGCTACGTAATGCGCCAACCCGTGCTACGATTCCGCGTCCAAGGCTTGAACGCGGCGGAATGCAGCCAGGCAAGCATTGACCGTGCTTATCATCGACCGCATTGATTCTGTATTTTCCTTTTGCAGCCTGGGCAACGGGTAAATAGCGTTCATGTGCGAATAAACGATAAGAGGATTATTGTATCTTTTAATCATCAATTCCCAAGTCACGTCGTAAATTGCCTCCGTTAGCTGTATTTGTCAGATGTCATTGTGGCGCCCTCCTGGCAACGACTCTTTGAGAAAGTGCAACCGTTGCACATTGCGCAGATTATTGTTGTTGTGTATAAGGCTTGTGAAGGCGTCATAATAGATGGGCCACACATTCTCCCAAAAATTTGGGCACTGACATCTATGGCATGTTTAGCCGCACTTCCGGGTCGGCGGCGCCGCCCGCTTGTGACGGTGTCGGAGGATTCTCTGGTGGAAGTTTATTCAAGTCCTATGCGATGGCCCAATAGGCGTCCATGTAGCGATCCTCGAATTCCGTCTGGAAACTCTTCGCGACATAGTTCGATCCAGCGATTCTAGATTCACGATCAAAAACGTGTGTATAGCTTCAAAGCGAACGGTCGTTTTTTTTTTCTGCGCTCCGAATTTATTTTTGTTCTGCTAAATCCAGCGGTGGAATTTAACAAATTCTTTAATAATTCAATTTCGTAATCCGTACTAGTTAAAGTGCCGTTCGCATTATTTTAATAAATTAATTCAATCTGTTCTCTTTCTGTCTTTGCGTTTTGCTTACTCTCTTTTTCGTGCGTTGTCCGTAGTGCTGTTTGGTGTTGCGTAGTGCACGGTGCACCCGCTCTCTCGCTCTCCCACACAAAATCTTAAAGTGCACACTGCGCTCTTGCGGTACATTTTCTGATTTTGTCTTTTGGTACAGTGGTCAAAACCCAATTAAACATGGAATCCAATGTTGTCTGCTTCCATAACAAATGCCGTCAGGTAATAAAGACTGATCAGTCAAAAATGACCTGTTGGCTATGTGATAGAATGGTGCACACTAAGTGCGCTGGTTTTAACGGCCGAACAAGTGATGACCTAGCTAAAGGCCCCAATCTAAAATACTGTTGTGATACTTGCCTAGGAGTTGCGAATGAAATGCAACTCTTTATGCGCCAAACTAAAGGTGGCTTGAAAGGACTGATCAGCAGTTTTGGCGTGGCTAGAGATAGTTTTCGTCGAGCTGATGATCTTCTTTCTGCGCTTGATTCACAATTTAATAGCCTCAAACTATTAGAAGAAACTCCTAAGCGCAAGAAAGCCGCTGGTGGTAGGCTGCCTAAGGGGAATGCCCGGCAACCTTCGGCAAGTGATCAACAGGACTCCACAGCTGATCAGTTGACGATCGCAGCAAACCCTCAAATGTTGCTTAGATCGGCGGCTAAAAAAGATTCGGCGCAATCCGATCAATCGGTTGTGGAGGGAGTCCAGCCTGGGATTGCTACAGATTCCGTTTTGTCCGCACTGGTTTCTCAACCGGTGATTCCATCCGTCCCGAATTGTTTACCACCACAAAGAAATATTGAGTCCGGACTACCGGCTCAAGTTGGCACTTCAGAAATACAACCTGCAGTGCCAAAACCCCTCTCGGTGGTTCCACTAAAGAAACAAATTTTTGTTTCTCGGCTTTCCCCTGATCAAACATTATCTGATGTACTTTCTTATATACAAGACAAAACAAAAGCCGACAACATAAAAGTGGAAAAATTTAACTTTTCTTATGCTAGGGACATCTCATCTTTCAAGATAACTGTCCCAAATGAGCTATTCTTAACCATATGTTCTGGTGATTTTTGGCCGAAAAGCATGATTGTGAAAGAGTTTGAAGCTAAGATTAAAAATAGAAAAAAAGGGCCCGTGGGAATTAAACTTCCCACAAGTGGCCAGATCACTGCCCCATCCTCCTCTACTACTTCTACTTCTTTATCTTCAAAAAACTAAAATCTAGTCTCACTATCTGTTATCAAAATGTAAGAGGCTTGTGTAGTAAACTTACTAATTTGTATTCTAATAGTCTTTCCTTTGCATCCCATATTATTGTGTTTACAGAGACTTGGTTAAAACCGGAGATACTTAACTTCGAAGTTTTCACAGGTATGTACACAGTATTTCCTGAATATATTAACCATTTGTCCGCTATCCAATCCGTTACAAACAGACTGTCCGATAGGGACCAACTAGTTGTCCTAGGTGACTTTAATATACCAGGCACTAAGTGGTCCACAGAGGAACAGTCGAATATTCTCCTGCCTATAGCACAGCATGACTTTATTGACGGCTTGCTTGACATATCGTTGTCGCAAGTTAATTATATTCGAAATTCTCTTGGTCGTTTATTGGATCTATGTTTTGTTTCAAGTCCTGAAAGTGTGTTTCTGACTAGAGTAGCACCTCTTAGTCAACCTGAAGATCCATACCATCCAACTTTCGAGGTGACAATCGACACAGGTACCGTAATAAAAGAGAGGCCAGAAAAGTCAACCAAACGAATTCATTGTTTTCGTAAGGCAAACTTTCAGAGGCTAAATCTTTTTATATCTGGCTTTAATTGGTCCGATCTATATTCTTGCAACATAATGGCCGATGCCATAGATATTTTTTATAATGCAATTAAATCATTCTTCAACTCTTGTGTTCCGATGTACTATCCGTCTACCTCTAACAAAACCTCCTTGGTTTAATAAAGAGTTGACACATCTAAGAAATGTTAAGTCCAGACTTTATATAAAATTTAAAAATACCGGTTCTCAATCTATATTTTCTAAATATGTAATTGCTCGGTTAAATTTTACCGTGCTTAATGCTCAGTGTTATAAGAATTATTTAAACCGTTGTAAGTTCCAGTTCGCACAGGATCCCAAACAGTTTTATAATTTCGTTAACACGAAGCGCAAAACAACTAGTTACCCTTCCTCGCTATTTTTTGAAAATACTTCGGTAACATCGGATCAGGCAATAGCCGATCTATTTGCCAAGATTTTTCAAACCACATATTCTACGTTACCTCATTCCGAACGACCTTACTCTTACGCGGTATCAAAGTCAAATTTAATATTCTGTCCCACTTTAAACGAAAGCTCACTGCTTTATGATCTTCAGCGAGTTAAGCCTGTCTATTCGCCAGGTCCCGACGGAATTCCTGGCTGTGTGCTTAGATTCTGTGCGGAAGCCTTGTGCAAACCTCTACTAAAACTGTTTGAATTATCTTTGGAATCTACTCAGTTCCCCCAAATATGGAAGGAGTCCTTTGTGATCCCTCTCCATAAAAAAGGTAGCAAATCGGATGCAAGCAATTACAGATGAATCTCCAAATTGTCTGCTATCCCTAAGCTTTTTGAAAACGTTATCACTCCTCATTTGCAGCACCTTTGTAGGTCAATTATTTCACCATGTCAGCATGGGTTCATGAAACGCAGATCAACAACTACTAACCTTCTGGAGCTAACCTCCTTCGTAGTACAGGGTTTCAAAAATAATCTTCAAACAGATGTCATTTATACGGATTTCAGTAAAGCATTCGACTCTGTTAATCATTCACTTTTAATAAAAAAACTTTATTTATTAGGTTTCCCTGTTGATCTCCTAAATTGGATTCTAAGTTATCTGAATGGCAGGACGCAACGGGTCCTCTTTAAAATTTCTCTTTCTTGTATTCTCCGGGTCACATCCGGCGTCCCACAAGGGAGCCACCTAGGTCCGCTCCTTTTTACCTTATTTATTAACGACCTTCCCTTAATAATAAATCATTCGCGTGTACTAATGTACGCTGATGATGTAAAATTATGATTGCAATATAAGGACATTTCTCGCCATTTGGACTTACAATCCGATCTAGATTGCTTTCAAACCTGGTGCCGTGATAACGTATTAAACTTAAATGGCTCTAAGTGTAAGGTTATGACCTTTTGTCGTGCCAACTCAATGCACGCAACTTACACTTTATTGTGGCTGCTCTTTGGACAGAATAACACATGTTGATGATCTTGGTGTTCTTCTGGACCCTAAACTTAAATTTTCAGACCATATTTCGTCTATTGTCAATAAGGCCAGGGGTGTGCTTGGTTTTATAAAACGGTGGTCAAAGGAATTTGATGATCCTTACTTGACCAAAACATTATTTATTTCTCTAGTCCGTCCGATCCTCGAGTATGGATCACCTTCCACAATATGAAGTTTACTCGGACCGCATTGAATCGGTTCAAAAGAACTTCTTACTTTTTGCCTTACGGCGCCTAAATTGGGATGCAAACCGTAGATTACCTCCTTATTCGAATAGATTAATGTAGGAACCCAAATACAACGGCCAGGAACAGGTACACAAAATTAGACTAATGTGAGCATACACTTGAAGGCTCAGAATTACCCTAAAACATAATCATGTGCGTTGTGAATGGTGTCTTATACAACTTAACTTCTACAATGGGAGCGTTGAACTATCCTATGTGAGGAGTCTTAAACTCCCCACAAATCCGGGTGCAGGAAGCGAAGACGGCTGGAATGCGAGAGGAGTCAAGGGCGGTCAAGTCAAACGGTAAATATTGAACCTTGGACTCCGGAAAAGCAGAGAGACCGTGAACTAACGGTACCGCGCTGGACCTTGAGCTCGGGACCGCCAAGGGCTCAGAGGTCGAACGGTAACGGTGTGGACTTTTGACGAGCACAAAGAGGACGCACCTTAAACTAACGGGACATGAGTTGGACCTTGCAGCCGAGCGAGACGTGCGCAAAAAGGGTAATAGCGGGATTCCCGCCACCTATAAAGGAGACGGCGCAGGTCCAGCTCGACACAGTCAATCAAAAAAATACGCGGAGATCCATACAGCGAGACAGTCGGACAGTAAAGTACGCGGAGGGCGACAGCGAAAGAGTGAAACAGCCAAAGTACGAAGAACGATACCCGGAACATGTGAACGACAATTGAGTGTCGAAGCGGGCATCCAAGGAGGATCTCTACAAGCCAAGGAGAAGCAATCACAAGGAACGACCGTGGTCAGCAAGGGATGGTGGAGTCTTTGGTCGGCAAAGGTGGTGGACACCACAGCTGATCAGTTGACGATCGCAGCAAACCCTCAAATGTTGCTTAGATCGGCAGCTAAAAAAGATTCGGTGCAATCCGATGTACTGTCTTATATACAAGACAAAACAAAAGCCGACAACATAAAAGTGGAAAAATTTAACTCTTCTTATGCTAGGGACATCTCATCTTTCAAGATAACTGTCCCAAATGAGCTATTCTCAACCATATGCTCTGGTGATTTTTGGCCGGAAAGTATGATTGTAAAAGAGTTTTAAGCTAAGATTAAAAATAGAAAAAAAGGGCCCGTGGGAATTAAACTTCCCACAAGTGGCCAGATCACTGCTCCATCCTCCTCTACTACTTCTACTTCTTTAGTCTTAAAAAAAAACTAAAATCTAGTCTCACTATCGGTTATCAAAATGTAAGAGGCTTGTGTAGCAAACTTACTAATTTGTATTCTAATAGCCTTTCCTTTGCATCCCATATTATTGTGTTTACAGAGACTTGGTTAAAACCGGAGATACTTAACTCCGAAGTTTTCCCAGGTATGTACACAGTATACAGGCATGATTGTCCCTCCAGGAGGGGAGGGGGAGTCCTAATTGCTGTTAGGTCTACCCTCACGTCAGAGGAGGTACTTTTTGATGAGTTCCGTAACTTGGAATTCTTATGCGTAAAGCTGTCATTTTCTGATAGCTATGTTCCAATCCGTTTCAAACAGACTGTCCGATAGGGACCAACTAGTTGTTCTAGGTGACTTTAATATACCAGTCACTAAGTGGTCCACAGAAGAACAGTCGAATATTCTCCTGCCTATAGCACAGCATGACTTTATTGACGGCTTGCTTGACATATCGTTGTCGCAAGTTAATTATATTCGAAATTCTCTTGGTCGTTTATTGGATCTATGTTTTGTTTCAAGTCCTGAAAGTGTATTTCTGACTAGAGTAGCACCTCTTAGTCAACCAGAAGATCCATACCATCCAACTTTCGAGGTGACAATCGACACAGGTACCGTAATAAAAGAGAGGTCAGATAAGTCAACCAAACGAATTCATTGTTTTCGTAAGGCAAACTTTCGGAGGCTAAATCTTTTTATATCTGGCTTTAATTGGTCCGATCTATATTCTTGCAGCATAATGGCCGATGCCATAGATATTTTTTATAATGCAATTAAATCATTTTTTAGCTCTCTAACAAACCTCCTTGGTTTAATAAAGAGTTAACACATCTAAGAAATGATAAGTCCAGATTTTGTACAAAATTTAAAAATACCGGTTCTCAATCTATATTTTTTAAATATTCACTGTGCTTAATGCTCAGTGTTATAAGAATGATTTAAACCGTTGTAAGTTCCAGTTCGCGCAGGATCCCAAAAAATTTTATAATTTCGTTAATTTCGCTATTTTTTGAAAATTCTACGGTAACATCTGATCAGGCAATAGTTTTTTACCATTCCGAACGGCCTTACTCTTAAGCGGTATCAAAGTCAATTTTAATATTTTGTCCCACTCTAAACGAAAGCTCACTGCTTTATGATCTTCAGCGAGTTAAGCCTGTTTATTTGCCAGGTCCCGACGGAATTCCTGGCTGTGTGCTTAGATTCTGTGCGGAAGCCTTGTGCAAACCTCTACTGAAATTGTTAAACTTATCTCTGGAATCTTCACAGTTCCCCCATATATGGAAAGAGTCCTTTATGATTCCTCTCCATAAAACAGTAGCAAATCGGATGCAAGCAATTACAGAGGAATCTCCAAATTGTCTGCTATCCCTAAGTTTTTTGAAAACGTTATCACTCCTCATTTGCAGCACCTTTGTAGGTCTATTATATCACCATGTCAGCATGGGTTCATGAAACGCAGATCAACAACTACTAACCTTCTGGAGCTAACCTCCTTCGCAGTTCAGGGCTTTAAAAATAATCTTCAAACAGATGTCTTCTATACAGGTTTTAGTAAAGCGTTCGACTCTGTTAATCATTCACTTTTATTAAAAAACTTGATTTTTTAGGTTTCCCTGTTGATCTCCTAAATTGGATTCTAAGTTATCTGAATGGCAGGAGTCCTCTTTAAAAATTCTCTTTCTTGTATTCTCCGAGTCACATCCGGTGTCCCACAAGGGAGCCACCTCCTAGGTCTGCTCCTTTTTACCTTATTTATTAACGACCTTCCCTTAATAATAAAGCATTCGCGTGTACTTATGTAAGCGGATGATGTAAAATTATGTCTCCAGTATAAGGACATTTCTCGCCGATCGATTTCAATCCGATCTAGATAGCTTTCGAACATGGTGCCGTGATAACGTATTAAACTTAAATGGCTCTAAGTGTAAAGTTATGACCTTTTGTCGTGCCAACTTAATACACGCAACTTACACTCTAAGTGGCTGCTCTTTGGACAGAATATCAAATGTTGATGATCTTGGTGTTCTTCTGTACCCTAAACTTACATTTTCAGACCATATTTCGTCTATTGTCAATAAGGCCAGAAGTGTGCTTGGTTTTATAAAACCATGGCGGTACATCTCTAGTCCGTCCGATCCTCGAGTATGGATGACCTGTTTCGAGTCCACAATATGAAGTTTACTCGGACCGAATTGAATCGGTTCAAAAGAAATTCTTACTTTTTGCCTTACGGCGCCTTAATTGGGATTCACACCTTAGATTACCTCCTTATTTAAGTAGACTAATGTTAATTAACTTACCCTCCTTAGCTAACCGTGGAACGATGCTTGGAACAGTCTTTATTATTAACCTTATTCGTGGTGAAGTTGATAGTCCCGACTTGGTTAGTCGGCTAAACTTCACTGTTCCGAGAAGATTTACTTGAAATTACGTACCTCTAATTTTAAATCATTGTAGATCTAATTATGAGTTGCATGATCCCTACAGAGTAGTATGTTCTGACTATAATAGATTGTATCCTATTATCTCTAATTCTGACTCTCTGCCGTTTTTAAAGCGATCAATACTAACATACTTAACGAATTCTTAGATCTTACTACTATATACATATATTTCCTCGTCCCTTACTGTCTTCTATATTGCGTCTATCTTCCCGCGATTCGAGCCGTACGATACATGGCAGCGCCCCTCGGTCGGTTGGGCGGGAGGTGTGGCCGTGGGACTCGCGCGTAAAAAAAAAAAAAAAAGTGAATATAGGACTTGGAGAGAGGACCGTAAGAATGCAACTGCTAATCCTCCATAACATTATCGATGCTTCACTGCTGGGTTGGAATTTCCTTACGAAAGTTAGACCCAGGATGGAGTGCGCGTATCGATACCAGTGGGACAGGCCGTTCGAAGCAGTCCACGCGATACGCTGTCAGTGGCAATCGTGGAGAGGAAGAGTACAAGGGACATCAACAGTGGCGGTGCACAAAATCACAATGTAAGACGATCAACCAGTCAAACAGCGCTACAACCCGAAAATGCAGGTAGAGATCAACGCCAAGGTCGACGAGTTGTTACAGAAAGGATGCATCCAGCCTTCTAGGAGCCCGTACAGCTCACAAATAGTGATAGTGAAAAAAAAGACGGGTCAATGGAGGTTGTGTGTGGATTTCCGCCAAATAAACGCGAATACCGTGAAGGACGCACCCAATGCCAATGATCAATTACATTCTGGATCAATTAAGGGAGGCGAAGTAACGCACCCAATGCCAATGATCAATTACATTCTGGATCAATTAAGGGAGGCAAAGTACATAAGCAGTCTGGACTTAAAGGACGGATACTGGCAGATTCCGCTGGAAGCGGAAAGTCGGAAATATACGGCATTTACGGTGCCGGGAAAGGGCCTGTTTCAGGGCGTTGGACCAGGTGATAGGACCCGAGATGATGGCACACGCCTTCGTGTATCAGGACGATATAAAAGTAATCGGACGGACAGTACAATAACACATGCGCAACCTGAAAGAGGTTTCCGGATGCTAAGGGCGGCAAACCTGAAAGTAAACGCGGATAAGTGCAAGTTCTTTAGGTAGGAGCTACAATACTTGGATCACCGCGTGACAGATCAAGACATCGGAACGGATCCGGAGAAAGTAGCGGCAATAGCACAGCTGAAGCCCCTGGGAAACGTGAAGGAGCTGTAACAGTACCTAGGAGTGGCGTCGTGGTACAGGAACTACTCTGCAACAGAGAAGGAATGTTTAGCAATAGTGTGGGCTGTCAGCACATTAAGACCATACCTGGAGGGCTGCCATTTCAAAGTGTGTGACGCACCGAACGCGCACATAGTAGTAAGGCAGAAAGAACGAAAATGAAGTAAATAAAATAAATTGAAGTAAAGAAACACACACAACCCGCATTTAAATTCAAACAAAATGGGCCAAGATCATGGATCAGGAGTCAATAGAGCCAATGGAGGCGGGCAACGACATTTTAACTAACTAACCATAATAGTCTTTGCGTATTGCGTGTATAACTAGCAGACCCAATCGGCCTATAAACTCTTCTCACCATTATCAGACCTAATCGACCTCTTAAAATCTTGTTACCATTAATAGGTGAAAACTCGTTCTACATAATCCCCCTAAGAAAAGGGAACATTAATGAAACAAAAGTTCAAACTCACACCGAGGCTAGCCATCGTATCCTAACCAAATTCCTGGACGATGCAGGAAGAAACTTTTATACATACCAACTAAAAAGCGCAAGGGGCCTACAGGTTGTTCTCAAAGGGATTGAGGCAACTGTTTCGACCACTGAAATCATAGAAGCGCTCAAGGAAAAGAACTTTAATGCAAAAATGGTCATGAACATACTTAACAAAAATAAGGAACCACAACCAATGTTCAAAATCGATTTGGAGCCAGAGAGCCAGGTACTACAAAAAAATGAAGTTCACCCAATCTACAAGTTACAGCTCCTATTGCATCGGCGTATCACAGTATAAGAGCCACACAAGCGCAACCGCTCAGTGCAGTGCACTAACTGCCAAGAATATGGCCACACTAAGGCTTACTGTACTCTATCTGCGTAGTCTGTAGTGAAGCCCACAGCACAGCGAACTGTCATAAGAACAAGGAAGACAGCTCTGTTAAAATGTGCAGCAACTGCGGTGGAAGTCACAAAGCGAATTGGCGTGGCTGTGTAGTATACAAGGAACTAAAGAACCGTCTTAACAAACACGGATAATCAACACGAGCTCAGGCCACACACATCAGTCACACTCCGCCACAAACGGGCCCCTCTTACACGGCACCCCTTCCTACACATCGTACCAATCCTAGCGATTCTTTCACTACTGCCTTAAGATCGGGAATTAAAAGCGTGAATCCAATAACACAAAGTCAACTACTACGCGGGAAGAACAGCAAATAACTACTTCGAAAGATCAAACGCAGCTAATATCAACTGGCATTGAAACGATGATGATCTCACTCCAGCAAACCCTAAAAGAATTTATGACATTCATGCAAACCACAATGCAAGAGCTTATGCGAAACCAAAATATGCTGATACAGCTTCTCGTGTCATCAAAATCAACATAATGTCTCCACTTGAAATATCTATGTGGAACGCGAATGGCGTTTCACGGCATAAACTCGAACTTGCCCAGTTCCTATCCGAAAAAAATATTGACGTCATGCTCCTCTCCGAGACACATTTAACAGACAAGCAAAACTTCCATGTTCCAGGATACCTATTCTACGCCACTAACCACCCGGACGGAAAAGCCCATGGCGGCACCACCTTCATAATAGAACTGAGACGGACTACCTGCAATCCACTTCCATAAGCATGCAATCTAGCATCGGCCCCGTCACTCTGGCCGCAGTCTACTGCCCACCTCGTTTTGCAGTTTCTGAGGACAAATTCTTGGAATTTTTTAACTCACTCGGTGAGCGATTTATAGCGGCTGGTGACTACAATGCCAAGCACACGCACTGGGGTTCACGCCTTTTAAACCCAAAGGGTAAACAACTTTACAACGCGCTCATTAAGCCTCGAAATAAGCTCGATTATGTCACTCCGGGTAGGCCTACATACTGGCCAGCAGATCCAAATAAGCTCCCGGATCTCATTGACTTCGCAATAATAAGAAAGATCCCTAGAAATAATATTACGGCTGAGTCACTTGCAGAACTATCATCAGATCACTCACCAGTTTTACTTGCTCTCAGGCATCGACCACATACAACTGAGCACACATACAGGCTGACAGGCAACAGGACCAACTGGGCAAGGTACACGAAATATGTTTGTACTCACACGGTACCAACTCAAATAGTGTCTACCCATGAGGACCTGACCGAATCGATGGAGGAAAATCTTGTTGCTGCAGCCAAGGCCTCTACCCCTCCAGACACACACAAAATGACAAATCATACCAAGACAACTCGCGAAATCGAACAGCTAGTACTTGAAAAACGAAGACTAAGAAGAGAATGGCAGAATCACAGATCCCCAAAGGCTAAGGAACAGCTAAAAATAGCAACACGTAGACTAACCAGGGCACTTAAGCTTGAGGAAGCAAACGCCCAGCATCTATATATCGAACAACTATCGCCCACCAGCAAGAAGAACCCTTTGTGAAAAGCACACAAAAATATTCAGCCACCAGCAGAAACAGTCGTTCCTCTGCGAGGCCCCTCAGGAAGCTGGATACGCAGCGAACAAGATAGAGCAAGTGCATTCGCCGATCACCTTCAAGGCGTATTCCAACCAAATACTGCTAGCAACTCATTTGTCCTACCTGTAGCAATTAAAATTCCCCAGAATACCCACAAAGTGTTCGAATCTTATCTCTTCAAAAGAGTGTTCTCAATCAGGTGTAACAGTTCGACTTCACACGACCGCGTCATCAATGCTGGAGTTCCCCAAGGAAGTGTGCTGGGCCCCGTTCTTTACACTTTATATACAGCAGACATGCCTACAAATTATCAGCTCACAACCTCTACGTTTGCTGACTATACCGCAATACTCAGCCGACCCAAATGCCCATCAAAGGCAACAGAGAAACTTGACTGTCATCTTAAAACAGTGGAGAGATGGTTTGCGGACTGGCGCATTAAGATAAACGAGGCCAAAAGCAGACATGTAACATTCACACTGAATAGACAAACCTGCCCACCATGTACCCTAAACAGTACACTCATCCCACAATCAGACGTAGTAACATATCTCGGGGTTCACCTAGATAGACGCCTCAAATGGCGTCGACATATAGAATCTAAAAGGGCTCATATGAAGCTTAAAGCAGGCAATCTCCACTGGCTTATTAATTGCAACTCTCCGCTTAGTCTGGAATACAAAGTACTTCTCTTCAATACCGTGCTGAAACCCATTTGGACATACCCATTTGGACATCCAAAACCTACATTGAAATTATACAGCGAGCTATCACTGGGGCACCATGGTACCTACGCAGCGAAAGCATCCATAGAGAGCTCAACATAAACCTCGTCAACGAGGAAATCCAGATGAGAAAGAGTAAACATCAAGCAAAGCTCGCCGCACACGAAAATCCTCTCGCGAAGTCGCTCACGCGTGTATGTAGTCACAGCAGACTAAAGCGCAAAGATTCTCCAGCCCAGCTAAGAAATCCTAGGGCCGTCTCTAACTAACTATTTAATATTGTACTTAAACTAATTTATATAAAAAGATTTGAATAATTATTGTTAGTCTCATAATATGAGAAGATCCAATAAATAACGCAATAAGTTCAAAAAAAAAAAAAACCATTAGCAGACCTAATGGGCCTTAACTTAACTTATCTCACCATTAGCAGACCTAAACGGCCTCTAAACTCGTCTCATAATTGGCAGACCTAACCGGCCTCTAAACTGTTCTCAACGTTAGTAGACCTAGCCGGCCTCTAAACTGTTCTCATCTGTGGTAGGCTTGACCGACCGCGTACCCTGTTAACTGGTAGACCCGGACGGTCTCTTCCCATTATTTCCCGTTCACAGGCAGTGGAGGAACTTTCGGCTACGTGACCCGACGACTATTGAGCCCACCAGGGACGAGACCAGACGCGACCGAACCAACCAGCCGCCGATCTCGCCACCATGACTGCAGCCACCCTGAAGCGACTGTGAACACATTGCTTACATACGAATAAAGCCCAATTACTGTATCATTCTCCCGTCTTCTCCTCTGGGACCCGGGTCGGATTCTCTTCCAGCAACTCCACCTGAATCAAATAAAATATCTGAGACGACTCCTGGCCATCCTTGAGCCGTTCGAGCACTGACAGATCGTCACAAGGATAATCGATCATATGGCCCTGAAGTGTCTGAATAGCATCGAGAGTCCGCCCGGAAGGATCGCGAGGTGGCCACTAGAGCTCCAACAATACGATTTTGAACTCTCGTATAGAAAGGCCCAGCTGAACGTCGTCGCGGACGCCATGTCGAGACCGCCGCCCTGACGAGCAGCAGGATAACGGCAAAGTAAGAAGGGCACCCGGACGAGCAGCAGGGATGCAAGTGGACAGAAGAGATGCGGAGAAAAGTGAAGCAGGATCCCCAAAAATTCCCAGACTACCTAAAGGAGGCCGGCCAGTTATACAGGCAAATTCCTCACCGGGCAGGGAATGAGGATGTGGTGTCATGAAGGCTGTGTGTACCAACCAGGTAGAGGCAGCGCGTCATTGCCGATAACCACGACATGCCGACGGCAAGACACCTGGCAAGTCGGAAGACGATTGCAAGGGTGGCAGCCAGGTACCACTGGCCACGAATGCACCGGGAAGCATGGAGGTACGTGCGGAACTGGGGAGCTGTATGAAATACAAGCCTAACCAGCTGCAAGCAGCCGAAAAAAGGCAGACCCAGGTGCCGAAAGAACCATGGGCCATCGTGTGTGCGGATTTCGTGAGCCCCTTGCCGAGGTCGAAGCACGGAAATTCGATGCTGCTGGTCCTGATGGACAGGTTTTCCAAATGGACCGAGATCGTCCCGATGCGTAGGGCAACCACCGAGTCGCTACGAAAAGCTGTGCGAGAGCGAATAGTGGCCAGATACGGGGTGTCAAAAGTCATGATAACGGACAACGGAGTCCAATTTACGAGCAGGGCGATCAAGAGGTTTTTGGAGGAGAAAAACTGAAGGATATCCTCGAACTGGTGCGGAGGAATATGGAGAAGGCAGCGCAGGATCAGGCGCGCCACTATAATCTCCGAAGAAGACCGTGGAAACCCAATGTGGGAAACAGTATGGCCCAAGGAGCACACCCTGTCGAAAGCAGCCGAGGGCTTCGCGACGAAATTGGCACAAAGGTTCGACGGACCGTCCAGAATAAAGAAATGCACGTCACCACTGATTTGAATATCGGTGCACGCGACAACCACGAAGACGAAAACGGCTCATATTAGCGACTTGAAGCCGGAAAGCGCGACGGCGGCGACAGCTAGAGTCTTTTAAAATCGAGTCGGCAGAATGACAAAACGCGCAGCTATTACCAACCGGGAGGTGCGGGAGACGGGCACTGGGGAACAGCCCGGAGCGATATGGAGTAGGGATTCCGATTCCTATCTCCAGCTTCTGGCGTCACCCCTGGTGTCCCGATCCCCATCCCCGGTTTATGAGGATCCGGGGGAGGTGCCCGACGTGGATCTGTCGGAGGACGAGATGGTGGCCGAGGGGCAGCTCGAATGCGTCACCCTCTCATCAGAGAGTGAGGAGGACGACAGGGATGAGACGGCCACCCCGGAGGTGTCCTCGGACGAGGACACGACTACAAGAATAATAAAACAATGAAAAAATGAAATTTTAAGATGTGGGCGTGGTAGTTTTTGGCGGTTTGTGAGCGTTAGAGAGGGTGTCGCAAAATGAATCGACAAACTTGCGCTCTGTCTATGTCTCCGGAGTCTGCATGCTGAATCTCAATTTTCTAGCTTTTATAGTTTCTAAGATCTCGACGTTCATGCGGACGAACAGACAGACGGACGAACGTATAGACGGAGGGACAGACGGACGGGCGGACAGACGGAAATGGCCAGATCGACTCGGCTGTCGATCCCGATCGAGAATATATATATTTTTTATGGTCGGAAACGCTTTTTTCTGCCTGTTACATACTTTTCAACGAATCTAGTATACCCTTTTACCAAAGACATTAAAAATACAAGATTCGTAACGCCATATGATTTTTTTGCACACGATTTGTTTGTGCTGACTCTAGGATCTCTCGAAATTTTGTTCAAAAGCCAGAGAGCGAAGAGCCAGCAGCTCTCTTGTACGCATTAGAATAGTTGTCATTAGAGTGTTAAGCGTGCGACGTGTGAGAAATATAAGACAATGATTCTTCTACCGCATTGCGTGCTCCAAGAAATAGATTTTGCAATAAACAGTATCCATTTTTATATTTATTTTATAAATATTAATTTCTTACCATGTATTGTGAAATATAAATTTTTTAAATTTAATTTATTCTTTGTTTTAAATTACAGTAGTTATAATAATTTTCTTTATATATGATTTAATTATTTACTATAGTTATTTAGTCATATTACTAGTATGATAAACACATATATTGAGTATTTAATATGCAAATAATATTCAAATAAATTTATTTGTTATATTTTATATTGATGTTTTTAAACAGCACGCAATTTTGGGTGGGAAAGAGAGCGTGCCAACTTTTTTGTTTACTTTTTAATTTCTCTGAATCCGTTAGCTTAAAGATGACTATACGCAGGTGTTCCAAAATTTTTTGAAATTTTCGCTATATAACCGTAACTTATTTAATTGAAGTAGTTTTGTTGCATAAGTAAAATACAGAAGCATAAGCGCAATAATTAGGGGTAATATAGGACCCCATGACAATTGTAACGGCCTCCCCGTGGTGTTCCCTGGGTACCGATTATTACATATTATTAATTACCAACATAAATATAAATATTTAAATGGTAGCTAATTCGAGCGGCGATTTTAACAAATGAATATTTCAATAAAAAACACTTCTTACGGCCTCAATTTTTAAATAATATTTTTTTAGATCATATCGAAATTGACCAAAACATTAATCAAATTCGTTTCTCAGGTCAAAATTGATTTCGGCCCTAAAATCGTCTTCTAGCTCAAGCAAGAAAATTCTATTTTTAGATTTTTACGCGCTTAATTTTAGGCGAGCGAAAAGAGAGCAATTTTGGTCGTCAGCAAAAAAGTGGCTGCATAGCGCTTTTATTCTACGAGTAACGGGTATAAAAATATCAAATAACAAGAATAAGAAAAAAATAGTACTCAAAATTAGACTAAAAATATATAATTAATGATACACAAATATAAAATCATTTAAACATACAAAAAAAAAATGTATATATATATATTATATAAGGTTCACAAAAAAAATATATATAAATTCAAAATAACTTCATATATAATGTTATTTTTTAAAAGGATAAAGATGAAGTAGGCACACATATCGGGTACCCACATTTTAGCACTTTGTTGCAATGCGTAACGTATTCCCAGAGGAAACAACATTTCCCCCCTTGCGAACCCCGTGCGGGTGCGGCCCCGCGCATCGCAGCCGTTCTCTCGGGCTGCATTTTTATTACTGCATCTCTATTGATACATTTATAAGACTTATCAAACCTGTAGCGAAATTCGTCTATTTGTATCGCTATTTCGCTCCATTCCGTTCTTGTCGTAAAAAAAAAGTTTTTATAAAGCTTTCTTCTAATCTATTTTTTTTTTTAATCTGATCTAAAGGATTTGCGCTATTCATATAACGTTTTTTGATGATTTTTTTTTTGCTTAAATTAGCACTATTGTAATGATCAGCAATAAGATCCACAACGCATTTATATCGTCTGTGTGATCTATAATTTTTACGTTATTAACTACGTTGGCAGTATTGTCTTTTGCCTCACTAGGATCGCTAAACCATCCCATTTATTAGCTTATATTCAATGAAACGTTTTTTGAAGGAAAAAGTGAGATTTTCTATTTATGAGTTTTTCTCATTATTATTATTGTCCAAGTTACGGGGTTTGGACTGTCACGCGCTCTCCGCTCCCTGTTACGCTCTCTCGCTCTTCACCACACAGTCTCCAAGGAGTCTCCGCTGCGCTTGGGAGAGCCTAGCTAATTAGAATAAGGGTCAGTGTTGAAACTGTTACTAACGAATAAAACATACGCCCGGTCGCGCACGCGCAATTAAGAAAAGTCAAGTGTTCGCCCTTTCGAGTGTTTTCTATTTTAGCCGATTTGGAAAATTACAGGACAGCGACCCCCATCACAGCCAACATTTTGGTCCTTCGAGCCGGATCACCGGGATTTTCAAGTTTGTCCACCAGCGAACAAATTACAAGATAAGTACGAAAGTTCCATTCCTGTTAATTGCCGGTCTGCAGAAAAAGGTTCGAAAATCCAATTGCGCATATTATCTGCATTCCTTTTAAACATATACCAAAGTGTAAATTGTTTCCCGTCGGCAATCCAAACCACAAATAAAATATATTCCAAGTGCCAACGCGGAAAAGGCGTTTTGTTTTCCATCAATTTTTTCCATAAATTTCCAAATCAATTTCCGAGCAATAAATTAAAAGCGGTTTTTTTCTTTTTTTTAACAAATAAATTTTTCAATATTTATTAAATTATTTTATAAATTTTCAAAAAATTTTGAAAAAACTACAAGACAATAATTTTTTTATCCATTAATAATTGCTGTATTGCTTGGATATTAATTTGTGTTTGTTTTAGAAGTAATTACAACGCGGAGAAAAGATTCCATTTCCAATATTCCATTTTCTCCGTTTCCAGTTGTAAACAAAGAAATAAAATTTTCTACGTTCTAATAAACATTTTTTTTTCACCGTGTTTTTCCAAGGGTTCCAACCGTAAATCAGGTGGACCTAATTACCATAAATTACAGCTCATTTATACAATTCGCTGTTCACTCCGAGTCACCTGTCCAATTAGTCGAAACTACGGCGTTTCCACTTCGTAAATTTTACACCACTTTCTCACCCATTACATCCTATACGGTCTTTTTGTGCTGCTTTGTACCGTTCACGGCGGCAAGCTTAAATTTATTAAGTGCAGTCTAAGGAATCTGTCCACATTTTCAAAAGTGTGACCGTGCTCCAAAACCGTTTCCCTTCCATTTCGCATTTCTTCGATTATGCCCATCGGGAACGATAAGAAGAAATTGTCCGCTGACAAACCCAGGTCTATTTTTTCACCACAAGGGCCCAAGAGTCCAAGAATCCCAAGCATTTCGGTGAAATCGCCTGCGCAGATTTCCGACGACTGTGCTACTCCATCCAAAGCCACAGTACAGCGCACAGAAAAAAATATGGCTGCTTCCGATCTAGCGCTAGCCAATTTCATTTCGGTTTCTGACCGCTTAAGCGAATTTGAGGCTCAGATTAACACTCCGGAATCCGCAGCTCCAACCGTCACGATGCTTAGCGTCCGTCGCGACCAAGTCCGAACCCTATGGGACAAGGTTGAAAAGGAATTCGACATCTCAGAGTGCTCACAGTGCCTTGTGTCAGCAGGCGAAGCGGCAGCAGGCATCATGCCTATTCTCAGGGCTAAAAACAGTTATTGCTATTCAGTCTATGAAAGGTGTGTTGCCCAGCTGATAAAGTCGAGCAGGGCACGTCTCAGTCTATCCCAGCCGCGAACGCTGCGCCCCAGGCCTACATTTCCTCTGGCTGTCGGTTGCCTCCATGCGATACAGAAGTCTTCGCAGGCGACTGTCTTCGCTGGCCGACTTTCCGGGATCTTTTCACAGCCATTTATATCAATAATCCACGTCTGACTCCGGTTGAAAAGTTATTTCATTTAAATGCCAAAACAAGTGGCGACGCGCATGCCATCGTTTCGATTTCGCCTCTCACCAACGAGGGATTCCGCTCTGCGTGGGAAAACCTAATAGAGCGTTTCGAAAATAAACGATTGTTGGTAAACAGTCAATTGAAAATACTGTTTAATGTGCAGTCGATACCACAGGAATCTGGGGCGGCCTTGAAGGTACTGCAAAGTACTGTTCAAGGTTGCTTGACTGCCTTAGAAATGTGCAATCGTAACGTGAGCATACGCTTGAAGGCTCAGAATTACCATAAAAACATAATCATGTGCGTTGTGAATGGTGTCTTATACAACTTAACTTCTACAATAGGATCGTAGAACTATCCTATGTGAGGAGTCTTAAACTCCCCACAAATCCGGGTGCAGGAAGCGAAGACGGCTGGAATGCGAGAGGAGTCAAGGGCGGTCAAGTCAAACGGTAAATATTGGACCTTGGACTCCGGCAAAGCGGAGAGACCTGCTTGCCGATCGAGGTGTTGAATTTTGATCGCCGAGCCGAGCTGAGCTGAGATGTCCACGGGACTCAACATTTTTAGAGACATCAGTGGCAACGAGGAACAGGACGAAGGACACCTGAGATCGGCAGCCGTCATGGCTAAGCTGGCCGACAGCCCTGAGGAGTGAAAAATGGGGTGAGCCGGGCCTCGCGCCGACCCCCTGGTGGGGAAACGAACGTGTGTGTGTAGGGAAACTAGTCGCAAATAAATTCTAGGACTATAAATAAAAGACAGATTGTGAATTTATGAGACCAAAACCGGACAATTTCAATCCTGCCTTTCCCAACTCTCCTTTCATCCAGGCGCCACTTCAAGAACGGCCCCGCGCATCGCAGCCGTTTTCCCAGACGAGACTCCTTTTCCCCCCCTTGCGAAGCCCGATCCTTTGTAGCATATCTACCCTATAAATATCAGAGCTCGCAAATAACAGTTGACCGTTTCTTGCAGCCACCAAAGAACTGTTCTTTGAGCACCACTTGCGCAAAAAATCAGACAAGAACCGTTCACCAGTGTCTCTTGAACGAATGGTCTGTTCTCAACCAAAAACCAATTTCGTGTTTCCCTTTTGCTCTGCTTATTCGCTGTCCGTTTTGCAACGAGCGAAGAAAATTAAAGTCTTTTGCATTTGCATTTGTGTATGTATATGCGAATTATCAGTCCACTTGTAAGTCACACGTGCTTGTGGATTCGGGGCGTTTGGAGTGTTTTAATTTTTGGGGCAAAAAATGGGTCGCGAACAAAACCAAAAAGTGCACTTTTTTTTCAAATTAAATCCAGCAGACAATAAGTCTAAGTGCAATGTTTGCGGTGTGAAGTTAGCAGGCTCTCACGCAACAAATTTAAAACGGCATTTAATTGCAAAACATGCGGAAGTCTTTAATGAATTCGAGATTGACGACAAAATTCAACAAAATATGAAAAAACGAAAAATTTCATATGAAACCAGTGAAGAATCAATCGTCTCTTCGATTATAAAGATTGTGACCACCGATGGAAAGCCTCTTTTATTTCTGGACAGCGAAGGATTTCGACAGATATTAAACCCAATTTATAACGCGCTTTCGATGAACCCCATAACTTCTCGAAATGTTATGGAATATGTGACTGTCAAAGAGCAGACCATTAAAGAAAATATAAGAGTGCTTGTAAAGGGAAAGCTTGTATCTCTGAAAATAGATGTTGATACAAGAATGGATAAGGCTATTTTGGGAGTGAATTTACAAATGATACAATCTACTATGTCTAAAGCTGAGATCGTCATCAAGACTTTAGGCATGATACAGCTTCGTCATTCGCACACTGGAATGTACATTAGGGAAAAAGTTATTGAATAACCCTAGATCAAATCTTTAGGTAAAATTTTAATTGCAAAATATGTTTTAAATGACTGTTATTGAAAACTTAAAACTATAATTACAGCATTACATCGGATAATGGAAAAAACATGACAAAAGCCATTCAAATTTTAAGTGATGATTCGGAGTCCCTTCTTGACGATGACACACACGATGACATTAACGGTGAAAATGTGATGGAAAAACTTGATACCATACAGCTGGCGAATATTCACCTTATAAGGTGTGCTGCGCACACACTTCAACTGTGCGTAATCGACATCAACAAGCTAGATGAGATCAGCGAAAAAGTTTCATCATGTCGCAAAATTTGAAAGTTATTGCGTACAGAAACGAATAGGTAAGTGAAAACTTAAACTTTTTTAATATTATTTTAAATTTTTAAAAATATTCAATCTGAGTAGACGTTGGTTTAACGAGGGCAAAAAAACGTACCATGTCTCGATGTTGTTACGAGATGGAACTCTACTTATTTAATGATATTAAAATTGTTAGATCTAAAAGAGTTCCTTGCTGTACACCGTAGCATTAGTATTGATGCGGACTGGGATTGGATGGAGATATAACGGGTGTTTTTTTTAGAGGTATAGAACTTTAAGTTGGCATTACTGTTCAAGATGGCGACCGATTTAACAGCTGTCAAGTGATTTATTCTCAGTTTGGTTTGGCAATTCGTCATGCGTGCTTACAAAATCCAACTCGTGCAAGAATTGAAACCAAACGATCATCAAGCAAGGCGTAGATTCGTCGAATGGGCCCAAAACGAGATTGCTGTTGTTCCCGATTTTTCATAAGCCTCCAAGATCTTGTGATTTAACAGCGCTAGACTACTTTTTGTGGGGCTATGTAAAGTCATTGGTCTATGCGGATAAGCCACAAACGCTAAACCATTTGGAAGACAACATTCGCCGTGTTATTGCCGATATACGGCCAAATATTGGAAAAAGTCATTGCAAATTGGACGTCCAGATTGGACTACATCCGAGCCAGCCGTGGCGGTCATATGCCAGAAATCATATTTAAAATGTAATGCCACAAGATTATCTTTCATGTCAATAAAATTCATGTCAATCGAATAATCCATCGTTGTTTTATTGCAATTTAAAGTTCTATACCTCTAAAAAAAACACCCTATATATTGACGCGTTCAAGGACACATACGAAGCAACCTTAAAGTTGCAGATGAAAAAATTAGTATACAGCGAATTTTTCATAATATGGATGGAGCTTAAGCTAAAGTGCGAGAACAGCCAAAATTATATTAAAAAAAAATTACTGGGACAGATCAAAATTCGAGAATGTTAGTTACTTGAAAATGATGAGATGTTAGTTGCAATCTACACTGATCCACGCGTCAATTGCATCTTAAATGACCAGCAAAAATGCTTAGCAAAGCAAAAACTAAAAAAAATAGCACATCGTTTATTTGAGCTAAAACAAGTAAGCCTACGTGTGTTTGAAGTTAAGGTCCTGTTTTATTGCTGTTAATTGCTATTAAATGTTTTAACAAAGTATATTGTCCATGTCAAAAACTCACAATTGTTCTAAACTAACGCCTAAACTAAGACCAGAAGAAGGAGCTGACATCTGACGGTGGTGAATGTGCTAACAAAGAAGAGTCTCGGTTTTCCGCCTATTTGGATGGCGTACAGACAATCTCCGAAACTAAAGAAGAGCCTGCATCTAAAAAACTGGTCCAGATCTATGCTGACATAGAAAATTTCGACCTTATGCATGGACGTTTGCCACTGATATTTTTACTGATATCAAGATGCAGTCGCCACACCTGAATGCGCTCGCACACGTTTTACTGGCTACACCGGCGACTCAGGTGTCTGTTGAGAGGGCCTTTTCAGCGCTTCATTACATTTTAAGCGAGCGACGAAGCAGTTTAAGTGCAGAAAATGTTAATTCGCTACTACTTGTAAAGCTTAATACTGAATAAGTAATAAATCTAATGTTTACATCTAATAAATATGTTACAATTTTTGGTAAGTTTTGTTTAAAAGGCACTGAAGACAAAATACCGTTTACGATGAGTCTTTCGTTTTTTCGCTCTTCTGCTGACCCTCAACGAGCGAGCGTTCAGTTGGCTCGCTCTCTCTGAGTTGTTGTTGAGTGAGCATAACAAGAACCACGCGACTGAGAACAGTTGACCGAAAACCAAAACAAAGAGAAACGAAAAGTTCTGTTCAGGGCGAGAGCACACGCACATCGTCTTTTTCGGTTGTGTTCGAGTGCAGACCGCAAAACGAAAAACGGTTGACAGTTATTTGCGAGCTATGATAAATATACTAAATTAATGGGTACCACTTAGCTTCCAAACATTGTGACAAGTACCCAAAAGACCACCAACAACTACACAAGTATTCCAGCGCTCAAGTAATACGATCTAACGCTTATACATAAGCCGATCGCGGAGCGTGGGAATGCCTTCTGCATACATATGTATATGTATATGCATGCCTTCTGCATGCTTATGAATATGTATATGGAAGTATATGTATATAGAAAATGTATTGTATGTACGGGTATGAGCGCACAAGAAACATTCGAATAAAGTGACTCTAACAGAGCAGACGCTCTGACTCTTGATACACCGAACCTTCTTTAAAATCCTTCAAATATTATATGGCGACCGTGGCAGAACGTCAGGACTTCAGGACATGAGACTAAGTCTCGCCTCCGCCTAACAGCAAATGCCTTGCCACCTTTCCAACCAAATCGCCGATAAAATTTGTGTAAATTCGCACAATTCGCAATCGCGCAGCCCACGATACAAAGTCGTTGGAACAAGCTCTGCAGCAAAACCCTGCAGATGGACCACGCCCACTCACAATAGCTGAGTACCGGGCAAGACAGGAAAGGAAGGAATCAAGAAGCACAAACGCTCCGGAAAAAGGGTAAGGCTACTACAACAACGCCGACTGGTCAAGGAAATGACCCAGTTGGCCAGAGACGAGACGTCCCGGCAATGCTACAAAGAGCGTCTTGAAGACATTGAAAACAAGCTTTCGCAAGGTGCGAATTAACGCAAACGGGCTGCATAAATAAATGCCAATGACCCAATTTGCCTTAATTTTAATTTCCAAATCCAAGCCCAGGCGGCAAACCGCTGCCTGAAAAACACTGATATCTGTAAGGCGTTTTACTAACAATGCGGTTGGAAAATTTTTTTTATTTTAAACAAATATGTGAGCCAACCACATTTATTAACAACTAATATTTCCAAGTCTCCGGTACTGAGTATATATATAAACTAAGCTGCAAATTTTTTTTTTAAATGACACAATATAACAATTCTTTTCTTCAATAACGTAAAATTTTCATTTCAAAAAACGTAAAATGGGATCGTTTAGCGATTCTAGTGAGGCAAAAGACAAAACTGCGAACATAGTTAATAACGTAAAAATTATAGATATAAATGCGTTGTGGATCTTATTGCTGATCATTTTTTTTTTTTTTTTTTTTTTTTTAACGCGCGAGTCCCACGGCCACACCTCCCGCCCAACCGACCGAGGAGCGCTGCCATGTATCGTACGGCTCGAATCGCGGGAAGATAGACGCGATATAGAAGACAGTAAAGGACGAGGAAATATATGAATGCTAGTAGTAATATCTAAGAATTCGTTAAGTACGTTAGTATTGATCGCTTTAAAAACGGCAGAGAGTCAGAATTAGAGATAATAGGATAGAATCTATTATAGTCAGAACATAATACTCTGTAGGGATCATGCAACTCATAGTTAGATCTACAATGATTTAAAATTAGAGGTACGTAATTTCTAGTAAATCTGCTTGGAACAGTGAAGTTTAGCCGACTAACCAAGTCGGGACTATCCACTTCACCACGAATAAGGTTAAAAATAAAGACTGTTCCAAGCATCGTTCTACGGTTAGCTAAGGAGGGTAAGTTAATTAACATTAATCTATTCGAATAAGGAGGTAATCTACGGTTTGCATCCCAATTTAGGCGCCGTAAGGCAAAAAGTAAGAAGTTCTTTTGTACCGATTCAATGCGGTCCGAGTAAACTTCATATTGTGGACTCCAAACAGGTGATCCATACTCGAGGATCGGACGGACTAAAGAAATAAATAATGTTTTGGTCAAGTAAGGATCATCAAATTCCTTTGACCACCGTTTTATAAAACCAAGCACACCCCTGGCCTTATTGACAATAGACGAAATATGGTCTGAAAATTTAAGTTTAGGGTCCAGAAGAACACCAAGATCATCAACATGTGTTATTCTGTCCAAAGAGCAGCCACTTAAAGTGTAAGTTGCGTGCATTGAGTTGGCACGACAGAAGGTCATAACTTTACACTTAGAGCCATTTAAGTTTAATACGTTATCACGGCACCAGGTTTGAAAGCAATCTAGATCGGATTGTAAGTCCAAATGGCGAGAAATGTCTTTATATTGCAAGCATAATTTTACATCATCAGCGTACATTAGTACACGCGAATGATTTATTATTAAGGGAAGGTCGTTAATAAATAAGGTAAAAAGGAGCGGACCTAGGTGGCTCCCTTGTGGGACGCCGGATGCTTGCATCCGATTTGCTGCCTTTTTTATGGAGAGGGATCACAAAGGACTCCTTCCATATTTGAGGGAACTGTGTAGATTCCAGAGATAAGTTAAACAGTTTTAGTAGAGGCTTGCACAAGGCTTCCGCACAGAATCTAAGCACACAGCCAGGAATTCCGTCGGGACCTGGCGAATAGACAGGCTTAACTCGCTGAAGATCATAAAGCAGTGAGCTTTCGTTTAAAGTGGGACAGAATATTAAATTTGACTTTGATACCGCGTAAGAGTAAGGTCGTTCGGAATGAGGTAACGTAGAATATGTGGTTTGAAAAAACTTGGCAAATAAATCAGCTATTGCCTGATCCGATGTTACCGAAGTATTTTCAAAAAATAGCGAGGAAGGGTAACTAGTTGTTTTGCGCTTAGTGTTAACGAAATTATAAAACTTTTTGGGATCCTGTGCGAACTGGAACTTACAACGGTTTAAATAATTCTTATAACACTGAGCATTAAGCACGGTAAAATTTAACTGAGCACTTACATATTTAGAAAATATAGATTGAGAACCGGTATTTTTAAAGTTTATATAAAGTCTGGACTTAACATTTCTTAGATGTGTCAACTCTTTATTAAACCAAGGAGGTTTGTTAGAGGTAGACGGATAGTACATCGGAACACAAGAGTTGAAGAATGATTTAATTGCATTATAAAAAATATCTATGGCATCGGCCATTATGTTGCAAGAATATAGATCGGACCAATTAAAGCCAGATATAAAAAGATTTAGCCTCTGAAAGTTTGCCTTACGAAAACAATGAATTCGTTTGGTTGACTTTTCTGGCCTCTCTTTTATTACGGTACCTGTGTCGATTGTCACCTCGAAAGTTGGATGGTATGGATCTTCAGGTTGACTAAGAGGTGCTACTCTAGTCAGAAACACACTTTCAGGACTTGAAACAAAACATAGATCCAATAAACGACCAAGAGAATTTCGAATATAATTAACTTGCGACAACGATATGTCAAGCAAGCCGTCAATAAAGTCATTCTGTGCTATAGGCAGGAGAATATTCGACTGTTCCTCTGTGGACCACTTAGTGCCTGGTATATTAAAGTCACCTAGGACAACTAGTTGGTCCCTATCGGACAGTCTGTTTGTAACGGATTGGATAGCGGACAAATGGTTAATATATTCAGGAAATTCAGAAGACGGCGAAATGTACGAGCACGTAATATAAACATAGCTATCAGAAAATGACAGCTTCACGCATAAGAATTCTAAGTTATGGAACTCGTCAAAAAGTACCTCCACTGACGTGAGGGTAGACCTAACAGCAATTAGGACTCCACCTCCCCGCCTGGAGGGACGATCATGCCTGTATACTGTGTACATACCTGTGAAAACTTCGAAGTTAAGTATCTCCGGTTTTAACCAAGTCTCTGTAAACACAATAATATGGGATGCAAAGGAAAGACTATTAGAATACAAATTAGTAAGTTTACTACACAAGCCTCTTACATTTTGATAACAGATAGTGAGACTAGATTTTAGTTTTTTGAAGATAAAGAAGTAGAAGTAGTAGAGGAGGATGGGGCAGTGATCTGGCCACTTGTGGGAAGTTTAATTCCCACGGGCCCTTTTTTTCTATTTTTAATCTTAGCTTCAAACTCTTTCACAATCATGCTTTCCGGCCAAAAATCACCAGAACATATGGTTGAGAATAGCTCATTTGGGACAGTTATCTTGAAAGATGAGATGTCCCTAGCATAAGAAAAGTTAAATTTTTCCACTTTTATGTTGTCGGCTTTTGTTTTGTCTTGTATATAAGAAAGTACATCAGATGATGTTTGATCAGGGGAAAGCCGAGAAACAAAAATTTGTTTCTTTAGTGGAACCACCGAGAGGGGTTTTGGCACTGCAGGTTGTATTTCTGAAGTGCCAACTTGAGCCGGTAGTCCGGACTCAATATTTCTTTGTGGTGGTAAACAATTCGGGACGGATGGAATCACCGGTTGAGAAACCAGTGCGGACAAAACGGAATCTGTAGCAATCCCAGGCTGGACTCCCTCCACAACCGATTGATCGGATTGCGCCGAATCTTTTTTAGCCGCCGATCTAAGCAACATTTGAGGGTTTGCTGCGATCGTCAACTGATCAGCTGTGGAGTCCTGTTGATCACTTGCCGAAGGTTGCGGGGCATTCCCCTTGGGCAGCCTACCACCAGCGGCTTTCTTGCGCTTTGGAGATTCTTCTAATAGTTTAAGGCTATTAAATTGCGAATCAAGCGCAGAAAGAAGATCATCAGCTCGACGAAAACTATCTCTAGCCACACCAAAACTGCTGATCAGTCCTTTCAAGCCACCTTTAGTTTGGCGCATAAAGAGTTGCATTTCATTCGCAACTCCTAGGCAAGTATCACAACAGTATTTTAGATTGGGGCCTTTAGCTAGGTCATCACTTGTTCGGCCGTTAAAACCAGCGCACTTAGTGTGCACCATTCTATCACATAGCCAACAGGTCATTTTTGACTGATCAGTCTTTATTACCTGACGGCATTTGTTATGGAAGCAGACAACATTGGATTCCATGTTTAATTGGGTTTTGACCACTGTACCAAAAGACAAAATCAGAAAATTTACCGCAAGAGCGCAGTGTGCACTTTAAGATTTTGTGTGGGAGAGCGAGAGAGCGGGTGCACCGTGCAGTTAATTACAAAAACACCAAACAGCACTACGGACAACTCACGAAAAAGAGAGTAAGCAAAACGCAAAGACAGAAAGAGAACAGATTGAATAAATTTATTAAAATAATGCACAAATCACAAAAGTTTCACTCGCGAAGCGAACGGCACTTTAACTAGTACGGATTACGAAATTGAATTATTAAAGAATTTATTAAATTCCCCCGCTGGATTTAGCAGAACAAAAATAAATTCGGAGCGTAGAAAAAAAACACGACCGTTCGCTTTGAAGCTTTATGTTTTACAATAGTGATAATTCTACAATTTCTGCTTACAATTTATGTTAAGCATAACAATATCATCAAAAAACGTTATATGAATAGGGCAAATCGTTTAGACCAGATTTAAAAAAAAATAGAGTAGAAAAAAGCTTCATAAAAACTTTTTTTTACGACAAGAATGGAATGGAGCCAAAAAGCGATACAAATAGACGAATTTCGCTACAGGTTTAATAAGTCTTATAAATGTATCAATAGAGATGCAGTAATAAAATCCGAAACTTTGAAAAATCATATAGAGATAGTTGTAGGAGAATATAATAATATAGTTACATTAGTAAATATATATGCAAATAGACTCACATCTGAACATAATAGCAAATGTTTGAGGGTTTTAAAATCCCTAAACACAAGATTAAATAATATCAGAAAAAGAAGGCATATTCTGATAGATGTACCAGAAAGTTTAAGTCAATTGGTTGAATTCAACCCAGACCAGTTCAAAGAACTAGACGAATCTGTACAATCATGCGGCGCTGAGTCCGATAGTGACATTGAAACACTAGAAGGAAGCGACCGAATTGAATTTAAATCCGAAACAATAACAATTTCTGAAATGGCACAGATAGTGACAGACTTTATCAGGCTAGCCACATCTCTGATACCAGAGTTTGATGGTAAACCAGAAAATCTACAAAGTCTAGGTCTACTAGACAGCTTAAAGAGCACACATGAAACGACTGCGATAAGCCTAATGAAAACTAAACATAAAGGCCATGTAAGAAACCTTATAAGTAATGAGCAGACAATTGCTGCAATCATTACACAACTGTCAAGTGCAGTAAAAGGAGAATCGGTAGAAGTGATATCTGCCATGCTTCTCAACCTACAACAGAGAAATAAAACGGCTAGCCAATACACCGAAGAAGTGGAGAAACTGACAAAGGCCCTTGAAGGTGCCTATATCAGTGAAGGTCTCAGCCAGTCTTTAGCGAATAAATACAGCACTACAACAGCTGTAAAAGCAGTGACACAGAATTGCTCCGTTGATAAGGTAAAACTTATAATGCAAGCAGGCACATTCACAAACATGAATGATGCCATCTCCAAATTTGTAAGCAGTTGCACAGAGATAACAGGTCAGAGTAACACTGTACTCTATTATCGACGAGGTGCAAATAATAATAATAGAGGAGGCCGAGGTTATAATCGTGGAAGAAATAACTACCACAACAATTACAACCGAGGCAGCAATAACAACAACAATAATAACTTTAATAACCGTGGAGGTAGAAGAGGCGAAAACCAAGGGAGAGGCCGCGGAAACTACTACCAGGGTAATAATAATAATAATAGTAATGTGAGAATCACGCAAAATACATCGGAAAACTCACAGAACCCTTAAGGAAACAACCAATAAATGTTAAAGTTCATTCCATCAATTATAGTCTTAATATATTCGTAACTTTCCATAATCATTCAACTGAAAATAAACTAACATTTCTCATTGATACTGGTGCAGATATCTCACTTCTGAAGGTAAATTCTGATAACTTCCAAATTCAAACAGAAAAAATAATAAATATCGAAGGCATAGGCCAAGGTGTGATAAAGTCTCGAGGAACAACCTCAATAGAACTCCAATCAACAAAATATATTATTCCACATGAATTTCACTTGGTAGACCCAAATTTTGCAATACCATGTGATGGAATAATAGGCATTGATTTTATAAAGAAATTCAATTGTCAACTAGATTTCAAACCAAGTGAAGACTGGTTTATAAATAGACCCCAAAATTTAAATTATCCAATATATATTCCGATAACATATAGCGCTGGCAACATACAGTTCTTCTGCCAGCCAGATCACAAGTTATTCGGAAAATAGACATTAATGCTGTAAACGATTACATATTTGTGCCTAATCAGGAAATACACAATGGGATTTATGTTGCAAATACAATAGCAGCATCCAAACATTTATACATTCGACTTCTAAATACCACTAATTTCGATCAATTGGTCAAAGTAAACAAAATCCAATATGAAAATTTAAAAGATTATGACATTCATAATACCAACACTAAAAATAGAAGCGAACAAGTACTTTCAAAACTAAAGGAAAATTTTCCAGACCAATTCAAAAATCAATTAACTGAATTATGCACACAGTATAGTGATGTGTTCGGACTGGAAACCGAACCAATATCAACAAACAACTTTTATAAACAAACATTAAGACTTAAAGATGATGAACCCATTTATATAAAAAACTACAGAAGCCCGCATAGCCATATTGAAGAAATTCCAAAACAAGTAGGTAAATTAATTAGCGACAAAATCGTCGAACCGTCTGTATCCGAGTATAACAGCCCACTCTTGTTAGTTCCGAAAAAATCATTACCAAATTCACAAGAGAAGAAATGGCGATTAGTAATTGACTATCGTCAAATAAATAAAAAACTACTTTCTGACAAATTTCCACTCCCTAGAATTGATGACATTTTAGATCAACTAGGTCGAGCTAAATACTTTTCATGCCTTGACTTGATGTCAGGTTTCCACCAAATAGAACTTGAGGAAAACTCAAGGAATATAACATCTTTTTCAACGAGCAATGGCTCATATCGCTTCACGCGATTACCATTTGGTCTTAAAATAGCACCAAATTCATTTCAGAGGATGATGACTATATCATTCTCGGGTTTAGAACCCTCTCAGGCATTCCTTTATATGGATGACTTAATGGTGATAGGATGTTCAGAAAAACACATGATTAAAAACTTAACTGACGTTTTTAATGTATGTAGGAAATATAACCTAAAGTTGCATCCAGAAAAATGTTCATTTTTCATGCACGAAGTGACATTCCTAGGTCACAAATGCACAGACAAAGGAGTATTGCCAGATGACAAGAAATATGACGTCATCAAAAATTATCCTGTTCCTCATGATGCGGACAGCGCAAGACGATTTGTAGCATTCTGCAACTATTATCGTCGATTTATAAGGAACTTCCCCGACTATTCACGGCACATAACTAGATTATGTAAAAAGAATGTCCCTTTTGAATGGTCAAGCGAATGCCAGAACGCATTCGAATACCTTAAAGAAAATCTTATCCTGATTTTCGCAAAGAATTTTGCATTATAACGGATGCTAGTAAACAAGCTTGCGGAGCGGTTCTGACTCAGAACCGTAACGGGATTCAGCAGACGCACTCTCGCGTATAAATATAACAGAACTCAAAGACATGCAACATAAAGTCCTGAAAGTCACTACCAGGCAACCAAGTAGACAAGATAAAAACTGTACAATAACAAATAAGGAACTATTGCCTAGGCAAAGTATCCAAAATGTATCTAAGCCCAACGTACACGAAATCAAAACAAATGATGAAGTACGAAAAGTAGTCCCCTTGCGAATAACTGAATCTATTTGTTTACTAAAACGAGGAAATGAAGTTATTGCAAGAATTGATGTTCACGATTTATATACCAATGGAATTTTTGATTTAGGTCAGTTCTTCCAAAGGCTTGAAATGCAAGCCGGTATACTAAAAATCAACCAACTCAAATTGGCACCGAGTGAAAAAATCTTTGAAACCATTTCAATAGATAATTTCAAAAATACAGGCAATATAAAATTAAAATCATTAAGAGTAGCGCTACTCCAGCCATTATAAAAACTGAAAAATAGATACAATCAATACTGTCTACATATCATGATGATCCAATTCAAGGAGGTCATGCAGGCATTACAAGAACGCTAGCGAAAATAAAAAGACACTATTATTGGAAAAATATGACTCGTCATATAAAAGAGTCATAAATGCCAAATGTCGAAAACAACGACACATACAAAGACCCCAATGACTCACACAGAAACCCCAACAAATGCTTTTGAACAACCGAACTGTGTACTATAGGACTAAAAGATAAACATATTGCTGACACCCCGAAATTATGGATTTCATTATGAAAGAGTAGTCTAAAGAACTGAGACGAAGGTTTCTGCGGTCAAATGGAGACGTTCATTTCGGACATGGGTACCGAGTATAAAAATAAAGTAATTTTAGATATGTGCAAATACATGAAGATAGAAAACCTAACATCTACCGCATATCATCACCAAACTTTAGGGACAATAGAACGAAGTCATAGAACATTCAATGAATACATTCGTTCATACATCTCTGCAGATAAAACTGATTGGGACGTTTGGATACAATATTTTACATATTGTTTCAACACAACACCATCAGTCATGCATGATTACTGTCCATATGAACTAGTCTTTGGAAGATTACCAAGGCAGTTCGCAAATTTTAATAAAACAGATAGAACATAACCACTGTATAATGTAGAAGATTACTCTAAGGAAATAAAATTTAGATTAGAAATTGCATATAAAAGAGCTAGACTTATGTTAGAAAAAGCGAAGTCTTATAGAAAACAACTTTATGATAAGAAAACTTCAGATTTTCAATTAAAAATAGGAGATAATGTTCTACTAAGGAACGAATCGGGTCATAAGTTAGATCCAGTATACTTAGGTCCTTATACTGTAGAAACCATAGAAGACAGAGATAACATAGTCATTAAAGATACAAAGCAAAATAAACATAAAGTACATATGGATAGACTAAAAATATATAATCAATGAAACGTTTCATTTCACTTAAGAAAAGGTCTGATCAACCTCAAAAAAAAAAAACCAAACAAAAAAAAAACACAAAAAAAAAACAAAATAAAAAAAATGTATTTTTCCTTCTAAGAAAGTTAAACATAAAACAAAAAATATTGTAGTTTAACATAATTTTTTTTTATTTTTTTGTCATTACACAAAAATGCTTTGACACTAAGCATTGCTAATAATTAATAAGAAAAATTAATATCATTTAAAAAAAAAAAAAACATTTTGAAAAAAGTGACTCGAACAGAGCAGACGCTCTGACTCTTGATACACCAAACCTTCTTTGGAATCCTTCAAATATTATACTTTATATTAAAACCTTGGCCAGCAGGCCCTTTAAGCCCGCCTGTCTCACAATTAAATATTTCTGTAAAGGATCCTTTGCTGGGTGAGTATAGCATCCTTAGCATCCGAGATTAGCATCCTTACAAATTTATATTAAATGTTATCACCCGGTTACCAGTAATGACACTTGCAGTTTTCGTTTTTTTGGTATTTATTCTTGCTTAGCTTTACAATGCCTCGTTCTGCTGCCTCGCTGCTCTCGTCGTCCTGAGTGGCGCGGACCGTGTCGTTGGCCTGGCACTTGGGCTGAGAAATGTCGTCGTGTGCGGACTCACGGAACCTGGTGGAACACCAACACGGCAACCCCTCGACTGCTCGGATTGCACGGACACACCATGCAATCGCCGGGTTCACGTACTCAGTCTCCAAAACAGTCTACACCACAATTCCTGTCGTCTCATGGGTCCCCTTCTTAATTCGGCACCACCTGCTGAATGCTTCTTGACAAACCGTGCTTCGTCGGGTTGAAGAAGATACGGTAACGGTGTTCGTTCAAACTTGTGAGGACCCTTTTGGTCCCCTCACTCTATTGTTAGGGTTAATTGGTAGGAATAGTGTTAGGGTTAAATTGGTAGGATTAGTGCTAGGGTTAATTGGTAGGGTTAGCGCCAGGATTAATTGTTTTGATAATTAGAATAGGATTTGGGATTAACGGTATCTTATAAGCTAGAATAAGAGAATAGAGAAAGACCCATGAAGGGCACCTACATTAAGAACCCCACACCCACCCGCGCGCAACAGCCGCAACACGGACCCAGCAACACCGCATCATCAGGCCCGCAATATAAGTGGCAAAAACCCACAACACGACAGAGCCCACAGCCGCAGAGCCGCCCGACGCAAAGCACGACATTCTCGGCAGAGCCCACAACGGCAGAGCCACCGGACGCAACGCACGACATTATCGACAGAGCCCGCAGCGGCAGAGCCAAAGCAGAGCAACGCTTGACATTATCGGCCAATGCACATGGTAGCCGACAAGCCAAAGCCCGACGCCGCCACGTGGTTTTCCACCACGTGTCGGCCGAAGGTGACAACGCTTGTGCGGGCAAAGCGATCGGCGGCAGAGACGGGTTGCTGGACGAACCGGTGCTTGCCGATCGGGGAGTTGAATTTTGATCGCCGAGCTGAACGGATGCCCGCGGGACCCAAAATTTTCGGAAACACCAATGGTTACGTGGACAGGAGTGGGACCGCCCCGACAGGAAGATTTCAGGAGGATCAGGACGAAGGACCCCTGAGACTGGCAGCCAGCATGGATAGGCTGGACACCGAAAACCGGACAGTTTCAATCCTTTCTTCCCCAACTCTCCTTTCCTTCCCCCTCGAGCCCAGTTCGGGAGCGGCCCCGTTTCCCGGACGAGACTCCTTTCCCCCCCTTCGAACCGCGTTCGGGAGCTGCTCGGCGCATCGCAGCCGTTGTCCGGACGAGACTCCTTTCCCCCCCTCGAGCACCATTCGGAAAAAGGCCCCGCGTACCGCAGCCGTTTTTCAGGGTGGGACAAAATCTTCGCAACGCCCCAGCGGCAACCCTATCTCCTAGAATCTTCCCGATCTTTATATTAAAACCTTGGCCAGCAGGCCCCCTTTAGCCCGCCTGTCTCACAAATAAATATTTCTGTGAAGGATTTTGGGCTGGCTTAGTATATATCCTGGTCGGTGATAAGTATCCTTACAGATGGCGCCCGAACAGGGACCAGGCAGGATAAAAAGGAATCTTAACACCCATCGTGGATTAAACCCCAGCCCCCCGCTGAGCCACATCAATTCAATAAAACTCCAGCCGGACAACCCACCTGTACAGTGATCTATCAGCTCCCAGACGAGCCGTATCGTCGACGCGCCTTGGTGAAATGGAAGCCAACTATGGTAGCTCGCCGTCTGGAGAAACCAAGCCGTCGCTACCGCCGGACACCGACGCCGCGACCAGTGCACCGAGCACCAGTCACACCTAGGCAGTATCACGCCGTGCGTCCCCGGGGACTCCCCTGGTCGACGCGAACGCAGGTTCCGTAGTGGTAAATAAGGTAATAAGATGGGGCCTGTCCTGCGACACCTCATGGCCGCATCATGGTCGGGACGCAAACCCACCCCAGCGTCTCAGCCACGAAGGGCTGACGAAGCCACCACCTCGAGCTGGGCCGGACCGAGAAGAGAGTCGAATCGCCGACGCCCATAAGTAGTCCCTCCTGCGGAACCGCGGACGCCGAATACGACTTGAAGGAGGAGCCCAGACCAAGCGACACCCCATAAGTTACCCGGAGCCGCGGATTGGACATTTCCTTGAGCGAGAACTATCTCGGTTCGACAACCTGACCGGCGTGTCTCACATCGCGGAGCAAATCATCATCATGAGGAATGATAGGCCCCTCAAACAAAGGTATCATCCGATGAACCCCCCCCATGAGGGCCGTCATCGATCACCAAATTGACGAACTACTCCGCGACTGAAGGATCGAACCGTCCAAGAGCCCGCATAGCGCGCCGATCGTCATCGCCGCTAAGAAGAACGGTGACGTCCGGATGTGCGTCGACTATAGGCAGCTTAAACTCGGTCCCCGATGCGTATCCGTTGCCCAGGATCCACCACATCCTGGAGCGTCTACGACATGCCCGTTTCATCTCGACGTAGGATCTGAAGAATTGATATTGGCAGATACCAGTGGCCCCGCCAGCCATGAATGCACCACGTTCACCGGAATCCATACGGACCCAGAAAAAGTCACCGCCATACGGGAATTGAGGCAGCCAACGAACCTCAAGGAGCTCCGCCGCAGCCTCGGTATAGCGTCCTGGTACCGACGTTTCGTGCCCAACTTCGCCGGCGTGGTCGATCCGCTGACTGCCCTTCTCAAGAAGGATCGCAAGTGGGAATGGACGACAAAACCGGAACAAGCCTTTCAAGCCTTAAAGGACCTATTCACCGGTGCTCGCATGTCCTGACTTCGAAGCGGCTAAATTCTATTAACAACCCCACGGCCTGGATCGCTCGGTGGGCCCTAGAAAGCCAGCAGTTCCAATATGACGTCAAGTACCGACGCGGGACGCAGAATCTGGTCGCCGACGCGCTGTCACGCCAACCGCTGGCCACGGTACAGGACAACTCCTGCAAGTGGATTAACAATATGCTGCGGAAAATCCACCAGGAACCGACGAAGTATTCTGACTTTCGGGAAGGGAACGGACACCTGTACCGACGCATAGGACTCCGCCCGGAGGAGGAGGACTACACACCGAGGAAATTGTGCGTGGGCACCAACCATCGAGGCCGGGTATTGGAAGAATGCCATGACCACTATACGGCTGGACACCTGGGAGTACGCAAAACGTGTAAGCGAGTGGCCCAAAAGTACTACTGACCCGGAGTGTTCCGGGAGGTAGCGCTCTACGTACGACGGTGCCGCAGCTGCCAGAGATATAAGGTAAGCCAAGAGAATCCAGCCGGGAGAATGTTCACCCGACAGGTGGACGAGCCTTTCCAAATACTCTGCGCCGATTTCGTGGGACCCCTCCCCCGTTCGAAACAAGGGAACACAGTCCTCCTAGTGTTCCTTGACTCCTTCAGTAAATGGGTCGAACTCATCCCCATGCGGCGGGCCAGCGTCCCCTAACTGGAGCGAGCCTTTCGGGAACGTATCCTCATCCGATTCGGTGTCCCGTAAACCATAGTTTGCGAGAACGGAGCGCAATTCACGAGCCGCGGACTCCAGGCTTTCTGCAAGTCTATGGGGACGGAATTACAGCACACCGCACCCTACATGCCTCAGCAGAATCCCACGAAACGGGCCAACCGAGCCGCGAAGACCATGATAGCGCAGTATCTTGGGGAAATGCTGGGCGCGGTTAGCCCACCCCACCCATCAAGCCATTGACCGCCACATCGGACTCCTTCCGACAACCATCGGGTCAGCAAGGAGCAACCGAAACAATGGGCATCCCGCGCCGCCACCGTCCGTTTCAACATTTGCGCTCTCATAGCTCTCAGCTTGGAACAGGCACCCAACGCCACTATCTGGCATCACCAACGTTGCCACTATCGGCCCATGACAGAGGCACGCACTGCTATCGATAAACCACCGCTGACACCAAGTCACAGCAGCCAGCTTTTGAGTGTGACCGCCGTGCGCATAAGATGGCATTGTACAATAAAAATATTATTGAAAAAGATTTATTGAATAACTGTGTGTATATAAAACACCATTATAAAAATATAAGCAATCGGCAAACTTCTGAGTTTTTCCTTAAAATATCCAAAAAAGTACATCTAAATGCGTTATAGTAGAGTACTATACGAAGACTTATTTTCTATATTGTGGAAAAAATAATTTGTTTTCTTGTTCAGTGGAAAAACAAGCACTCTATACTCAGGCTTGCTCCGGTAATCGAATTCGTAAGATTTTTACGATTTCGATTTGAAATCATAAAATTGGTGCTCCGGTTGTAAAAACAAGAGCTTTTTCTTGAGTATAAATGATAAGTCGGATGGTTCTAGTTTAATAGTTAATTTTTAATGACAATTCTTGATTATTTCTCCTCACTTAAACTCCTCGTGGACTCCTCAACTTCAATTTTTCATCTCTTTTTGTTCTATTCTCGTTTTTTCGTTTTTCTAATTCCTATCTGCCACTCGTTCGCTAGTACGAGTTGGCAGCCTAGCGCAACAGCTGTTATGTTAACATCATTCAAAAAGCGCGGAATTCAAATATACAAGATTATTCTAATTGGGTTTTGACCCAACATACCGGCTCCCTTGAAAGTATGCGATTGACTTTCAAGAGATAGGTAATAAGGCGAGTTTCCGTATAGGGCGGCGGATGATTCCCTTGGCAGTGCGTACGTCGGCTACACGCACGATGTTGTCCGCTCCTGCGATCGTGCTGACTATGCGCCCAAGAAGCCACCGTTGTGGGGGAAGATTATCCTCGTGAACGATGACCATGTCGTTGACAGCCAAATTTGGTGAAGTCTTCGTCCAGGTTGTGCGAACTTGGAGCTCGTTGATGTACTCGTGGCTCCAGCGACTCCAGATGTGATGTTTGAGTGCGCTGACCCTTTTCCATCGATCCAACTTGTCCAGGTTGTCGTCGATTGGTGGAAGTTCCGGTAGTGCTCGGAGTGCGTCACCCACTAAGAAGTGGCCAGGCGTGAGAGCGGCCAGGTCGTTTGGGTCTGATGAGAGCTGCGTTAGCGGGCGAGAGTTCAGGATCGCCTCGACGTCAGCAGCTGCAGTGGCTAACTCCTCGAAGGTTAACCTGGTGTCTCGAAGAGTGCGATTGAGTAGTCCCTTGACACTTTTTACTGCAGCTTCCCATATGCCCCCGAAGTGTGGAGCCCTGGGTGGAATAAAGTGGAAGCTAATGAACTCTGAGCGACAGAAATAGTGGATTGTTTTTGTTGTTTCGTCTTTAAACAGAAACTGCTTCAACGATTCGAGCTTGTTGTTAGTTCCTGCGAAATTTGTAGCGTTGTCACAGAATATGTCCGAGGGAAGTCCGCGTCGGGCAATAAAACGCTTTAGTGATGCAATGAAGCTATCCGTCGTGAGATCCAATACCACTTCGACATGTATCGCCTTCGTGGCAAAGCAAACGAAGACGGTTAGGTAGGCCTTGGTAGGCGGCTTACCCCGGATGCGCAAATAGACGTTGATTGGTCCGCAAAAGTCTATTCCGCATCTTGAAAATGATCTAGATGGTGTGATCCGCTCTTTAGGCAGTTGGCCCATTAGCTGCCTTTCGAGAGTTGGTCGATAGCGGCGACAATGTATACATGAGCGAACGACTTGTCGCGCCAAGTCCCTTGCATTCACTATCCAGAACTGTTTTCTAATTAAAGCGACGAGCGTCCGTGGCCCGGCGTGATAGTTCTGTAGATGAAGATGGCGAGCGAACTGTGACACAAATGGATCCTTAGCTGGGAGCAGCACAGGATGCTTTTGGGTTTTTGGGTAGTCTGCTAGCTCCAGGCGCCCTCCGACCTTTAGCATTTGGAAGCCATCTGTAACCTGGAGGAAGAGACTAAGATTTTTAAGGTTAGTGCGAATGGGATGGCCCTTCAGGACCGAGGACATCTCTTGAGCGAAGTGAATAGTTTGAATATTCCAGACAATGTAGCGCCCGCATCAGTTCTGCTGGCGTCGGCGAAGGTGATTGGAATGGCGTTAGTTTACGGCAGCGCTGAATAAATCTGTACATCCAAGCGATAACTAGTAGGCAGCGATGATGCGAACTGATCTTGTAGATTCCTTCAAGCAGTTGATTACTAGTCGTGTGTACGGCAAAGGCTGATTTTCTCTTCTCCAGTTGGACAGTTTCCATATCAATGTCACTGTTGTCTCGACTGTCCTTTGGCCAATGTTGATGATCTTGGCCTAGGAACTCAGGTCCCTCGAACCATATCGATTGTTCCAACTCGGTGATAGTGCAGCCCCTGGACAAGATATCAGCCGGGTTGCAGTGAGTAGGAACATGTCTCCAGTGGCAATCTGACGTGAGTTCTTGAATTTCGGCAATTCGATTGCCGACAAAGGTTGATAAGGTGGCCGAGTGTTGGCGATTCCAATGTAGAACAATTTGAGAATCGCACCATAAGAACGAAGTCGGCTTTCTGTCAGCGAAGATTCTAATGATTGTTTTGTAGAGCTGTGCTAACAAATGTGCTCCACACAGTTCTAATTTCGGCAGAGATAGCTTCTTGGTGGGAGCAACTCTGGACTTCGATGTGATTAGCTGTACCTTGGTCAGCCCATCTGATCCGATTGTGCGAGCGTAGATGCAGCATCCATACGCTCGAATGGAGGCGTCACAAAAGCCGTGTATTTGAAAGGTATGTATCGCTGATTGGAGGCAATATCGTGGTATTGCTACAGACTCCAACGACGAAAGCGATGCAAGCAGGGACATCCAAGCTGTATGAATGCCTTGGGGTACTGACTCGTCCCAATGTAGTTTTAGGAGCCACAGCTCCTGGAGGATAATTTTTGCCACTATGATGATGGGAGTAACTAATCCCAACGGATCAAACAGCGAAGAGGCTATGGACAAAATCGAGCGCTTGGTGACGTGGTCCGAATCGAATCTTGGCGAAAACGAGAACATGAATGTGTCCCGTACTTGGTCCCATTTTAGGCCAAGCGTGCTGGTTAGCATTTCGTCGTCCAACTGCAAATGTTTGACTGTAGCGTCATCGACAAACTTGCAGTGATTTAAATGCCATTTTGCGAGTTTTAATTGGCCATCCTGTAGAATCGCTGTAACTTCCCTTTTGATTTGATGTAGCTCCTCTACCGTATCCGCTCCACCTAGGAAGTCATCCACATAGAAAGACGATTTGATGGCTTTAGCTCCAATCTCCAATTTGTCCATGAATTTGTCGGCTAGATATGACAAACTGCGTATGGCTAGATACGGTGCAGCCGCTGTGCCATAAGTTACAGTATTCAATTCGAAGGTGCTCAATGGTTGCAATGGCGACGTTCTCTCCTCGGCAAACATGTTGACTTGGCGGAACATCTTGACCACATCAGCAGTGATGGCATAGCGATGTATACGAAAACGCAGGAGTAGTGTATAAAGATCTGGCAGAATGGTCGGTCCGACCATCAGAATGTCGTTGAGCGATTTCTGGCACGTCGTCTTGCAAGATGCGTCGAAAACCACTCTGAGCTTTGTTGATGTGCTATTAGGCTTGAGCACGCAGTGGTGCGGAATATAATAATGCGGAGTGTTTAACTGTGGATGGCTCACGGGACTCATGTGTCCCAGATTTTGAAACTCCTGCATAAATTCAACATATTTGGCCCCTACCTCAGGCCTTTTGCATAGGCTGCGTTCGAGGGAGAGGAATCTCATTTTGGCAATGTCGAATGAGGCTCCGAGAACGGTAGGTTCATCTTTAAATGGAAGTCGTACTTCCAATCGACCATCTGAATTACGTCGTAGCGTTTTGGTGTAGAACTCCTCACAGTTTCGCTGCTCTGGCGTAAGTGTAATCTCAGGAAGCTCCACATGATCGATGCGCCATAGCCGTTCCATTTTTTGGTCAATTTCTGTTAATGCGATAGATGAGTACTGATGGAGTGTTCTGGGATGAGCTCGACATCGACCAGACACTATCCATCCAAGTAGTGTTTTTTGTAGTACGGGCAGATCCTTTCCTAATTTAACTTGGCCGACTGCCAATATATCGAAGAAGGTTTCCGTCCCCAAAAGCAGATCGATCTGACGAGACTTGTTGAAGCTCTCGTCAGCAAGAGATGAGTGCTGCGGAAGGTTCCACGCAGAAATGTCAATTTCCGATTCTGGATGATAGGCGATGTGGGATGTCACGCAAAAATCAAGGAGCAACTCGAATCCATTGTGCCTCGACTTGATATTGGTGGTTGCATGGTGTTTAATTCGCGTTTGTGTCTCACCAATGCTACGAATCTCGAGGTCGAGCTTGCTCCGTGGCAGTCGAAGTCTTTGGGCAAACTCCTCGGATATGAAATTCACCTGAGAACATGAATCCAGAAGCGCTCTTCCTATTTTGTAGCTTCCAGATGCATCCTTGACCAGAATCAGTGCCGTGGCCAGAATGACACAGTCGGAACGAGACTCCGTGTGAGTATGCGCGACTGGGTCCGAAACTTGTACAGGCTCCGCTTGAGGGAGTGGCAAGGGAGCTGCGGCCGATCCTGGCGATGGCCGATGAAGCAGCGAGTGATGCGGTAGTGCACATGAGTGGCACCTCCGCGTCGACGGGCAGTTAGCTACAAGATGACCCCTGCCAAGGCAATTAATGCATAGCTTGTAACGCTTTACTGCATTGAGGCGATTATCTAGGGCGAGATTGATTAGTTGTGGGCATCTAAAGGTCTTGTGGTCTGTCTGTGAACAGATGTTACAAGTTTGTGTGGTGCAATTGAAGGACAGACTTGCCTGATTCCTCTGCGAGCGCGACCTATGGCCACCTGGTTGACTCATAGGGGCTTCAGCAGGAGGCTTCTTATCCGATTCCAAATATTGACAATGACGTTCAACGACTCCAACGCATTTGTCCCACGAAGGCAACGTAGTGTAGTCCAGCGACTCATTCCACTTCCTCTTAGTCTCCTGGTCCACTTTGCCCATAACTATGGAAATGAGCATGGCCTCGCAAATCTGTGGCTCGGTGCTCAACGAACGCAACGAGTTGTATAATGCGGATGCATTATCGATTAGGCTGCGCAACTGCTGACCATTTGACTTGGCGACAGTTGGCAATGCGAAGAGTGACGATATGTTATCCAAAAATACGAAAGTCGGGTTGTCATAGCGCTGCATTAAGCGGTCCAGAGCCTTTGTGTAGTTGTCTGCGGTCACCTGGAAAGCTCGAACCGTTTCAAGGGCTGGTCCTCGAAGACAGTTTAACAACTGGTTGAACTTCTCGATCTTAGACATGGATGGCTGGTGGCCAATAACTTGGTTAAACGACAAGATAAAGTTTTGGTACTCGCAGTATTTGCCGTCAAATGTCGGCAATGATAAGCGCGGGAGCTTAACTGCAGATGTGTGCCCAAAATTAACCGTAGATTCATGAATGCCGGTGCTGTTAGCGTCTGGTCCAAGTTGCTCCTGAACGCAAACCTTGGCGTGGATAAACAGTTCCTCTATTTCGAAGCGAGTATTGCGCTGCGCCTCAGCTGGCTCCATCTGCTCTATGGCTTCCTGGGTAAAGCAAGTTTAAAATACGATTCCAAAATCGACAAACGGCAAGATAATTCCAACGGAGATAAATTCAAACCAGGTTCCACTGATTTGCTCATACGTGTAAGGTTTTTTCGAGCACTCGTTCGTTGAGCTTTAAGTTGCTCCAGCGAAGACATTTTTGCAGATGTTTGTTTACTTTATTTAATTTCGATCTGGCAATTCCTTGCTTGGCAAGGTCTGTGAGAGCGAGCGAGACGACGAGATGTAGTGGAAAATTTTCGCTCGCCAAGCCTATGGGGGTGCTCCTGGGGGCAATATGTATAGATGGAGGACCGAGATGTCGACTCCAACTATGGCGATGACACTTGGAGGATGTCCAACGATGTCCAATGATGCGGCGGGAGACCCTTGAGTATAGCCGGCAGCTGCGCTGCATGTAATTGTGCGCAAATGCACTAGCGAAAATCCTATGCGGACGCTGGGTAGACCGGCAGCGAACGCGATGCGCGAATGTACGAGAGTTTGGCAGGGCAAAAGTCGTAAATGCGCGTGCGAGACTTAGAGCAAAGTAAAAATGGGGGCGAACGGAAGCACAATCATCACCAAAATTAACTAAAACGTAGCACAAGTCCTGTCACGGTCGCCAAAATGTAAAAACAAGAGCTTTTTCTTGAGTATAAATGATAAGTCGGATGGTGATAGTTTAATAGTTAAATTTTAATGACAATTCTTGATTATTTCTCCTCACTTAAACTCCTCGTGGCTATATCTTCAACTTCAATTTTTCATCTCTTTTTGTTCTATTCTCTCTTTTTTCTAATTCCTATCTGCCACTCGTTCGCTAGTACGAGTTGGCAGCCTAGCGCAACAGCTGTTATGTTAACATCATTCAAAAAGCGCGGAATTCAAATATACAAGATTATTCTAATTGGGTTTTGACCCAACACCGGTTTTCGAAATCTTAAGAATTTTTCGATTTCTAAAACGGGCACTTTTGTCTGGCCGAAATTAAAGGCAAATGCCTTTTTATACCCGTTACTCGTAGAGTAAAAGGGTATACTAGATTCGTTGAAAAGTATGTAACAGGCAGAAGGAAGCGTTTCCGACCATATAAAGTATATATATTCTTGATCAGGATCAATAGTCGAGTCGATCTGGCCATGTCCGTCTGTCCGTCCGTCTGTCTGTCCGTCTGTCTGTCTGTCCGTCCGTATGAACGCTGAGATCTCAGGAACTACAAAAGCTAGAAAGTTTAGATTGGGCATACAGACTCCAGAGACATAGACGCAGCGCAAGTTTGTCGATTCATGTTGCCACGCCCACTCTAACGCCCACAAACCGCCCAATACTGCCACGCCCACACTTTTGAAAAATGTTTTCATATTTTTTCATTTTTGTATTGGTCTTGTAAATTTCTATCAATTTGCCAAAAACCGTTTTGCCACGCCCACTCTAACGCCCACAAACCGCCCAAAGCTGCCACGCCCACACTTTTGAAAAATGTTTAGATATTTTTTAATTTTGTATTAGTCGTCTAAATTTCTATCGATTTGCCAAAAAACTTTTTGCCACGCCCACTCTAACGCCCACAAACCTGCACTTCTACTAGCTGAGTAACGGGTATCAGATAGTCGGGAAACTCGACTATAGCGTTCTCTCTTGTTTTATATCTGTTTATGTGAGGGGCCACTGCGCCTTTGCGCACAGAGCTTTCGCTCTCGTCCGCGCTCGCACCTCTTACGCTCTCGCTCTCATCTGAGCTCGCGCTCTCCAAGTGCACCCGATCACCGGAGCCCGATTTAGGTATGTAAAGCGGGTAAGAGCGCCGCTCTAGTCTTAAGCTACAATTAGTCTTATGTATGCACCCGAATAAAACGCACTTATGCCCACGACGCCCCCGCTTGCTGTTCTTCTTCTTCGGTGGTCCCCCTTTCGATCTATTCGTTTGCGCCGTGGGAATTTGTCCCAATATCGACAGTCAGCCTAAAACATCTTGGAGGACGAGCTCCCCTAAGCATTGGTCCTTCGGGCCGGATATTCTTCTGCGAGCAGTTCCCGTGTATTTGTTCCGCTAAGAAAAATACGAGCCTTCTTAAATTTTCTCACTGCCGGTCTTCAGCAGAGCTCCGAACATTCAATTTCGGTCGCACTGTTGTAAGACTATTTTCCGTGTCAATTCCACATCCGTGAATTTTCCGACACAACGGCAGGTGAGAAACTCAGTTTTCCTCATCGATCGACATTTTCCTTTCCAATCCGTCTTCACTTTGTTCCGTTCTTTTTCCATACATCAATGAGCAAACATATATGTATGTAGGATATTTATTGTTTAGCACAATTGTTTTTCTTAGTAATCCATCCTGATCACTGTCGTCTGACCCAGACGACCATAGATCTTCATTTGTAGACGCATACTTCTATAGCTTCATATTTTCTGCACATGTTGCAGTTATTAGGGCCTTCCACCTGAGCTGCTTTCCGTACATCGTATCGGCCGTTTCTTTTTACCTTAGTTACTTCATATGGCCCGAGAAAACTGCTAGCTAGTTCTTGCCAGTTACAAACTGAGTTCGTTTAATAGCCAACAGATCTCCTTCTTTATATGTATTCTCGCCCTTGCGTTTGCGATCATAGCCGTCTTTATACTTTTGCTGCGCCTGCTGAATATGTGTTTTTACCTCCTTGCGTAATTAGTATAGTTAGTTAGTAGTTAGTAGTTAGTAGTTAGTATATTGTCAGTAACCTTATCCCTCATGTTTTCCAAACATTACTTGAAATGGCATGTTTTTTGTGGAGCAACGAATATGGGCATTGATCGCTTTCTGCACCTGGGATACATGCTTGTATCACTTTGAAGTGTCATCAATTGATAACTTGCTGATTATTTGACTTGGTATATTCTTCAAAGCTGTATGAGGTAAATGCCACGCTCCTGTCACTGATAATGCGTAGCGGCTGACCAAAAATATTAGACCATTCCTCCAATTTTTATACAACTTCATCGGTGCCGGTGCTCTTAGTGGTGAAAAGCCATACGAATTTGGAAAATCCATCTACGATTGCAAATATGTATTTGTAGGCCTTTGACGTTGAATCCATGGTCCCCAAGTGATCGATGCAGTTCAAAAATCCTTCTGGCTTTCCCAACTTCTTGTTGACAATAATGCACTTGACGCAAGTGTACGACCAACAATTCACTGTCGTTCATGGTTTTGTATACAATTCAACCTTTCAGCTTAAAATTTTCATACGGCTGTAATTTTAATATTTCTGCTATAGCTTTAATGTAGTTATCCTTTTCCTGGGCAACTCTTAATCTAGCTGCAACTTTTGAAGTTATGGCATATCTTGTGGATATCGGCTGAGACTGTCAACGTGCTTCATCCTGCTGCCGGAGCGATGCTCGACTTCGAAATTAAAGTCCTGCAGAGCAAGTATCCACTGTGCAAATTCTCGTGGCACCTCTTTTTTTTATTGTTTGCGAAAAAGAAGCGCAATCTGTTACCAATTTGAAATTTATGCCTAGCAGGTAGTAGCGTAATTTCTGCATGGCAAGATATGCTGCTTTAACCTCCAGAATGTAGCTGTGGCGCTCGAATCGCTCTGCGACGTCTTTTTCAATCAAGTCTTTAAATACGCAACTGACAAAACGATTAAGTTGCAAAAGCAATACAGTGCTCGATTGAATTCAAAAAGCATTTCCTTGGTTATGAACGCTGTAAACTTGCGGCTGGACTCCTCAATTGGTACGTGGAGGAAGCTATTCTCCAGATCCATAACTACAAATACATTTGCGGGCTGAAGCTGTTCCAGCACATCATCCATGCGTGGCACTGGGAAGCAGTCCTTAAGTACCATACTATTTAATTGACGAAAGTCAACGCAGATTCTGTCTGTGCCATCCTTCTTCTTGACCACGACGACTAGACTGGCAAAGTTCGATGAAGATTTGCGCTCTATACCATCCTGCAAACAGACGTCAACTTGTTTTCTGAATGACTCGGATTCCACAGCTGAGTGACGGCTTGGTTGATGACGAAATGGTTTTGTACGCTCCTCTAGCACGATCTTCATCGACACCGGGCATTCTGTGTTGTTTTCGGCTGGCTTGTACTCTGCTATCATTGACTCGATCATCGGCTGGTACTGTAGAGAAGCATCTATGTTATTACCAGTCTCAACAATATTGTACATACTTGGCTCTACTTTAGCTCTTTCCGGCCGCGCTGGCGCCTTTGTAAAGATGAATTCTCCGTCATTCAAAGTCACGCAGAACTGCGATGCAAAGTCAAAGCCAAGTATTACGTCGTTCTCGATGTGATTGTATGGTATCACAACAAAATTTTGTATGGCTTCGATCCCGTCAACGTGTACTCTGCCCATAAATGAAACTAGCCGCTGCGTTTTAGCGCTTCCAAGGCCTCGTAGAACGGAATAACACTTCTGCATCACAGTACTTTGAAGTTTATTGTACAAAGACTGACATACGATTGACACATCGGATCCTGTGTCCATAAGGCAGGCGACCTCTGTAGCGTTCAGCAAAACTACTTTCAAGCGCTTAGTATCTTTTACGACTTGAACACTTTTTACAGCTTGTGGACAATTTAAAGATATATAACCGCTGCCTGCACATTTAAAACATTTTTTTTCTGCCTTGCAGTCTTTTCTCATCTGTTCATTAGAGCCGCAGTTGTAGCAACGAATACTTTTTCCATCGGTTATATTTTTTCTGCCACCACTGTATTGCTTTTGCGGTTTTTCGATAACACACTTGCTCTCGTACAACTCATATTTTCCCAACAGTTCGCTGTATGATTTTCTGCCGTACAATGCAAATTTGAACTCGCTTGTAATATCCAGCCCGTCAACTATATAAGCGATAATAGACTCAACATCGATTTGTCCAAGCGCTGTCATTTTTTTCATTGTTAGCATGTATTCGTGCATGCTTTCGTCGCTCTTCTTCTTCCTGTGCGTCAACTTTGCATGTACATCGGCACTTTTCGACGCGCGCTTAAATTCGCCATTTTTAAGTTGCTCATATGTGCTCACCAACTCGGACTCCAGAAACAACTTGACCATTTTAACCATTTTTCCTCGTGCCTGCGCGCATCGTTGTTTTTCCGTAAGGTCATATGCATCTGCATTCTGCTCAAAATTTTCAAGCCAAATCTCCACTGGGATGCTGACGCCATCGAAGTCGGGTACAATTTTTGCAAAATTGTCTGCAGTTACTTTCGGCTCTTTCTGGGTAATTTCATCAGCTTGAATCTTATGAGTAAGCAGCTGAATTATTTGTTGTAGACTTTTATTACTCTCTGCTTGCTTCTGCTCTTCTGCATTTTCATTTTTGTCTCCTCGCTTTGCCGACGACCGAGTGACAGCACCATATCGCTTTCCCTTTATCTCCTCCTCACTCATGCTTTCGTATTCGCTACTTGATGCCAGCTCAATTTTATTCACCAAGCTTCTAGAAAATTCCAACCGACGCCAACCAACTGGCGAAACTCACCACGCTTCTAGAAATTTCCGACCGATGCCAACCAACTTGCGGGTTTTCACAACTTTATATTTGGCACTTTTGACGTAATTCCACAACTGTTCAACTTTCTGCACTTTACAAATGGGTCAACTTTTTATTGTTTTATTGGTTGAGCCCCCAAATGTAGGATATTTATTGTTTAGCACCATTGTTTATCTTAGTACTATTTTGATATTATAATAGTTTGCTTATTATATTTCGGCTTGACGATCTTTTTACTGCACAACTTTCAACTCGCTTTGTTCTTCTTCGACTGCTCTATGCTTGTCCTTTTTCTTATAACTCCTTCTTCCTCTTCTGCCTGCGCTCACGACGCTACCCTTTGCTATGATTATCGATCATCGCATATCGATAACTGCTGTTACATGTAAGTTAAGTGAGTTAGTTTCTCGCCGCATAGCTCACCTAGTAACGATGAACAGCATTTCAAACGTGTGTTGAGTTGAAGATAGACCGTCGGTTATATTCCCCCAGTATTGAGAAGAGTTCAGTAGTTCAGTTATCAAGAACGTTATAATTTCAATAGATCGAACAACTTAGGATTACAAATTAAAGAAGAATTAAAAGAAGAAATATTCGGATTTAAATTGGGTTTGCGGAGTTTTTCCACTAGATCGGGCGTTTGGCTCTTTAGAGTTGGCGTTGGTCATCATCAGGGCTCCGGCTGCAGTGCTGAGTGCCACTTTTTGTAGCAAGCAGGGCGAGGGGCAACCCCGCGTAGCCATTGGGCAGCGGCCGAAATGCGAGTCAGCGGTTGCTTACCCAACGTCTGGCGGTTGTGCCGCTCGTAGCAACAAAGTGTCGCCTGCTGACGCTGCACATTGTAGTGTAACATATCTACCCTATAAATATACTAAATTAATGGGTACAACTTATCTTCAAAACATTGTGACACTTTGTCATAATAAACATAACGTTCAAGTACCCAAAAGACCACCAACAATTACACAAGTGTTCCAGCGCTCAAGTAATATGATCTAACGCTTATACATAAGCCGATCGCGGAGCGTGGTAATGCTGAGCATTCACTTTGCAGCTCAAGTGGTCAGACCATACATGACATATGCATGCCTTCTGCATACATATGCATATGTATATGGAACTATATGTATATAATAATAAGTACTATATATACGGGTCAGCTCAGCCCAAGTTGAGCGCATAAGACGCTCTGACTCTAAAAATACTGAACCTTCTTTGGGATCCTTGCGAACATTATATGGCGACCGCGACAGGACGTCAGGACCTCAGGACATCAAGACATGAGACTAAGTCTCGCCTCCGCCTGACAACAAATACCTTGCCACCTTGCCAACCAAATCACCGATAAAATTTGTGAAAAAATAATAACAGCAACACGCAACAATTGATGGCAGAGGAGGCACAATTTTTGAACGCCCAGCCCACGATACAAAGGGACTTGCCAACGTTAGAAGAAGCTCTGCAGCAAAACCCGGCACATGGGCCACTCACAATAGCTGAGTACCGGGCAAGGCAGGAAAGGAAGGAACCAAAGAAGCACAAACGCTCCGGAAAAAGGGTAAAGCTACTACAACAACGCCGACTGGTCAAGGAAATGACCCAGTTGGCCAGAGACGAGACATCCCATTGAAAACAAGCTTTCGCAAGGTGCGAAACAACGCAAACGGGCTGCATAAATAAATGCCAATGACCCAATTTGCCTTAATTTTAATTTCTAATTCCAAGCCGATGCGGGAAACCGCTGCTTGAAAAACACTAATATCTGTTAGGCTTTTTAATAACAATGCGGTTGCACAATTTTTTTTATTATTGTAAACATATATGCGAGCCAACCACATTTATTAACAACTAATATTTCCACGTCTGCAAAATTTTTTTTAAAAATGACAAAATATAACAATTCTTATTTCTTAAACGAAAAAATTTTTATTTTTTATTTTCTAGAAGAAGAAAATAATATAATAATTATGAGAAAAACTCATTAATAAAAAATCTCACTTTTTCCTTCAAAAAACGTTTCATTGAATATAAACTAAACAAGAGAGAACGCTATAGTCAAGTTCTTCGACTATCCGTTACTCAGCTAGTGGATGTGCGAAGAAGAAATTTCAACACTGACAGTTTTTGGCGGTTTGTGGGCGTTAGAGTGGGCGTGGCAAAAAGTTTTTTGGTAAATTGATAGAAATTTACAAGACTAATACAAAAATGAAAAAATATCAAAACATTTTTCAAAAGTGTGGGCGTGGCAGCTTTGGGCGGTTTGTCGGTGTTAGAGTGGGCGTGGCAAAAAGTGTTTTGGCAAATCGATAGAAATTTATAAGACTAATACAAAAATCAAAAAATATCAAAACATTTTGCAAAAGTGTGGGCGTGCCAGTTTTGGGCGGTTTGTGGGCGTTAGAGTGGGCGTGGCAACATGAACTTGCGCTGCTTCTATGTCTCTGGAGTCTGTATGATTAATCTCAACTTTCTAGCTTTTGTAGTTCCTGAGATCTCAGCGTTCATACTTACGGACAGACGGACGGACAGACGGACATGGCCAGATCGACTCGGCTATTGATCCTGATCAAGAATATACATACTTTATATGGGCGGAAACGCTTCCTTCTGCCTGTTACGTACTTTTCAACGAATCTAGTATACCCTTTTACTCTACGAGTAACGGGTATAAAAATGGGATGGTTTAGCGATTCTAGTGAGGCAAAAGACAATACTGCGAACAATAACGTAAAAATTATAGTTATAAATGCGTTGTGGATCTTATTGCTGATCATTACAATAGTGATAATTCTACAATTTCTGCTTACAATTTATGTTAAGCATAACAAAATCATCAAAAAACGTTATATGAATAGGGCAAATCGTTTAGACCAGATTTAAAAAAAAATAGAGTAGAAAAAAGCTTCATAAAAACTTTTTTTTACGACAAGAATGGAATGGAGCGAAATAGCGATACAAATAGACGAATTTCGCTACAGGTTTAATAAGTCTTATAAATGTATCAATAGAGATGCAGTAATAAAATCCGAAACTTTGAAAAATCATATAGAGGTAGTTGAAGGAGAATATAATAATATAGTTACATTAGTAAATATATATGCAAATAGACTCACATCTGAACATAATAACAAATGTTTGAGGGTTATAAAATCCCTAAACACAAGATTAAATAATATCAGAAAAAGAAGGCATATTCTGATAGATGTACCAGAAAGTTTAAGTCAATTGGTTGAATTCAACCCAGACCAGTTCAAAGAACTAGACGAATCTGTACAATCATGCGGCGCTGAGTCCGATAGTGACATTGAAACACTAGAAGGAAGCGACCGAATTGAATTTAAATCCGAAACAATAACAATTTCTGAAATGGCACAGATAGTGACAGACTTTATCAGGCTAGCCACATCTCTGATACCAGAGTTTGATGGTAAACCAGAAAATCTACAAAGTCTAGGTCTACTAGACAGCTTAAAGAGCACACATGAAACGACTGCGATAAGCCTAATGAAAACTAAACATAAAGGCCATGTAAGAAACCTTATAAGTAATGAGCAGACAATTGCTGCAATCATTACACAACTGTCAAGTGCAGTAAAAGGAGAATCGGTAGAAGTGATATCTGCCATGCTTCTCAACCTACAACAGAGAAATAAAACGGCTAGCCAATACACCGAAGAGGTGGAGAAACTGACAAAGGCCCTTGAAGGTGCCTATATCAGTGAAGGTCTCAGCCAGTCTTTAGCGAATAAATACAGCACTACAACAGCTGTAAAAGCAGTGACACAGAATTGCTCCGTTGATAAGGTAAAACTTATAATGCAAGCAGGCACATTCACAAACATGAATGATGCCATCTCCAAATTTGTAAGCAGTTGCACAGAGATAACAGGTCAGAGTAACACTGTACTCTATTATCGACGAGGTGCAAATAATAATAATAGAGGAGGCCGAGGTTATAATCGTGGAAGAAATAACTACCACAACAATTACAACCGAGGCAGCAATAACAACAACAATAATAACTTTAATAACCGTGGAGGTAGAAGAGGCGAAAACCAAGGGAGAGGCCGCGGAAACTACTACCAGGGTATTAATAATAATAATAGTAATGTGAGAATCACGCAAAATACGTCGGAAACTCACAGAACCCTTTAGGAAACAACGAATAAATGTTAAAGTTCATTCCAATTATAGTCTTAATATATTCGTAACTTTCCATAATCATTCAACTGAAAGTAAACTAACATTTCTCATTGATACTGGTGCAGATATCTCACTTCTGAAGGTAAATTCTGATAACTTCCAAATTCAAACAGAAAGAATAATAAACATCGAAGGCATAGACCAAGGTGTGATAAAGTCTCGAGGAACAACCTCAATAGAACTCCAATCAACAAAATATATTATTCCACATGAGTTTCACTTGGTAGACCCAAATTTTGCAATACCATGTGATGGAATAATAGGCATTGATTTTATAAAGAAATTCAATTGTCAACTAGATTTCAAACCAAGTGAAGACTGGTTTATAATTAGACCCCAAAATTTAAATTATCCAATATATATTCCGATAACATATAGCGCTGGCAACAATACAGTTCTTCTGCCAGCCAGATCACAAGTTATTCGGAAAATAGACATTAATGCTGTAAACGATTACATATTTGTGCTTAATCAGGAAATACACAATGGGATTTATGTTGCAAATACAATAGCAGCATCCAAACATTTATACATTCGACTTCTAAATACAACTAATTTCGATCAATTGGTAAAGTAAACAAAATCCAATATGAAAATTTAAAAGATTATGACATTCATAATACCAACACTAACAAGAGAGAACGCTATAGTCGAGTTCTTCGACTATCTGATACCCGTTACTCAGCTAGTGAAAGTGCGAAGGAGAGTCTTCAACACTGACAGTTTTTGGCGGTTTGTGGGCGTTAGAGTGGGCGTGGCAAAAAGTTTTCTTGCAAGTCGATAGAAATTTACAAAATTGATACGAAAATGAAAAAATATCAAAACATTTTTCAAAACTGTGGGCGTGGCAGCTTTGGGCGGTTTGTGGGCGTTAGAGTGGGCGTGGAAAAAAGTTTTTCAACAAATCGATAGAAATTTACAAGACCAATACAGAAATGAAAAAATATTTAAACATTTTTCAAAAGTGTGGGCGTGGCAGTTTTGTACGGTTTGTCGGCGTTAGAGTGGGCGTGGCAGCATGATTCGACAAACTTGCGCTGCGTCTATGTCCCTGGAGTCTGTATGCTTAATCTCAACTTTCTAGCTTTTGTAGTTCCTGAGATCTCGACGTTTATACGGACAGACAGACGGACGGACAGACGGACATGGCCAAATCGACTCGGATATTGATCCTGATCAAGAATATATACTTTATATGGTCGGAAACGCTTCCTTCTGCCTGTTACGTACTTTTCAACGAATCTTGTATACCCTTTTACTCTACGAGTAACGGGTATAAAAATAGAAGCGAACAAGTACTTTCAAAACTAAAGAAAAATTTTCCAGACCAATTTAAAAATCAATTAACTGAATTATGCACACAGTATAGTGATGTGTTCGGACTGGAAACCGAACCAATATCAACAAACAACTTTTATAAACAAACATTAAGACTTAAAGATGATGAACCCATTTATATAAAAAACTACAGAAGCCCGCATAGCCATATTGAAGAAATTCAAAAACAAGTAGGTAAATTAATTAGCGACAAAATCGTCGAACCGTCTGTATCCGAGTATAACAGCCCACTCTTGTTAGTTCCGAAAAAATCATTACCAAATTCACAAGAGAAGAAATGGCGATTAGTAATTGACTATCGTCAAATAAATAAAAAACTACTTTCTGACAAATTTCCACTCCCTAGAATTGATGACATTTTAGATCAACTAGGTCGAGCTAAATACTTTTCATGCCTTGCCTTGATGTCAGGTTTCCACCAAATAGAACTTGAGGAAAACTCAAGGAATATAACATCTTTTTCAACGAGCAATGGCTCATATCGCTTCACGCGATTACCATTTGGTCTTAAAATAGCACCAAATTCATTTCAGAGGATGATGACTATATCATTCTCGGGTTTAGAACCCTCTCAGGCATTCCTTTATATGGATGACTTAATGGTGATAGGATGTTCAGAAAAACACATGATTAAAAACTTAACTGACGTTTTTAATGTATGTAGGAAATATAACCTAAAGTTGCATCCAGAAAAATGTTCATTTTTCATGCACGAAGTGACATTCCTAGGTCACAAATGCACAGACAAAGGAGTATTGCCAGATGACAAGAAATATGACGTCATCAAAAATTATCCTGTTCCTCATGATGCGGACAGCGCAAGACGATTTGTAGCATTCTGCAACTATTATCGTCGATTTATAAGGAACTTCCCCGACTATTCACGGCACATAACTAGATTATGTAAAAAGAATGTCCCTTTTGAATGGTCAAGCGAATGCCAGAACGCATTCGAATACCTTAAAGAAAATCTTATGCACCCCACATTATTACAATATCCTGATTTTCGCAAAGAATTTTACATTATAACGGATGCTAGTAAACAAGCTTGCGGAGCGGTTCTACGAACTCAGAACTCAGAACCGTAACGGGATTCAGCTCCCAATAGCTTATGCATCACGTTCATTTACAAAAGGAGAAAGCAATAAGAGTACAACGGAACAAGAACTAGCGGCAAATCATTGGGCAATTACCCATTTTAGACCATATATTTATGGCAAACATTTCACCATTAAAACGGACCACAGACCTTTAACGTACCTATTTTCTATGACTAATCCCAGTTCTAAATTAACTCGCATGCGGTTAGAGCTTGCAGAATACGACTTCACTGTAGAATACCTAAAAGGGAAAGATAATTTTGTAGCAGACGCACTCTCGCGTATAAATATAACAGAACTCAAAGACATGCAACATAAAGTCCTGAAAGTCACTACCAGGCAACAAAGTAGACAAGATAAAAACTGTACAGTAACAAATAAGGAACTATTGCCTAGGCAAAGTATCCAAAATGTATCTTAGCCCAACGTACACGAAGTCATAACAAATGATGAAGTACGAAAAGTAGTGACCTTGCGAATAACTGAATCTATTTGTTTACTAAAACGAGGAAATGAAGTTATTGCAAGAATTGATGTTCACGATTTATATACCAATGGAATTTTTGATTTAGGTCAGTTCTTCCAAAGGCTTGAAATGCAAGCCGGTATACTAAAAATCAGCCAACTCAAATTGGCACCGAGTGAAAAAATCTTAGAAACCATTTCAATAAATAATTTCAAAAATACAGGCAATATAAAATTAAAATCATTAAGAGTAGCGCTACTCCAGCCATTATAAAAACTGAAAAATAGATACAATCAATACTGTCTACATATCATGATGATCCAATTCAAGGAGGTCATGCAGGCATTACAAGAACGCTAGCGAAAATAAAAAGACACTATTATTGGAAAAATATGACTCGTCATATAAAAGAGTACATACGTAGATGTCATAAATGCCAGATGTCGAAAACAACGACACATACAAAGACCCCAATGACTCACACAGAAACCCCAACAAATGCTTTTGATATAGTGATAGTGGACACAGTAGGCCCACTACCGAAATCAGAATATGGTAATGAATACATCGTCACACTTATATGTGATTTAAGGAAGTATCTAGTAACCATACCGGTTGCAAACAAAAGCGCAATAGAACGATGTCATAGAACATTCAATGAATACATTCGTTCATACATCTCTGCAGATAAAACTGATTGGGACGTTTGGATACAATATTTTACATATTGTTTCAACACAACACCATCAGTCATGCATGATTACTGTCCATATGAACTAGTCTTTGGAAGATTACCAAGGCAGTTCGCAAATTTTAATAAAACAGATAGAACATAACCACTGTATAATGTAGAAGATTACTCTAAGGAAATAAAATTTAGATTAGAAATTGCATATAAAAGAGCTAGACTTATGTTAGAAAAAGCGAAGTCTTATAGAAAACAACTTTATGATAAGAAAACTTCAGATTTTCAATTAAAAATAGGAGATAAAGTTATACTAAGGAACGAAACGGGTCATAAGTTAGATCCAGTATATTTAGTACCTTATACTGTAGAAACCATAGAGACAGAGATAACATAGTTATTAGATATACAAAGCAAAAGAAACAAAAAGTACATAAGGATAGACTAAAAATATATAATCAATGAAACGTTTCATTTCACTTAAGAAAAGGTCTGATCAACCACAAAAAAAAAGGCGAAACAAAAAAAAAATTATTTTTCCTTCTAAGAAAGTTAAACATAAAACAAAAAAAAAACGTATTTCAACATAAATTTTTGTATTATTCTGTCATTACACAAAAATGCTTTGAGACAAAACATTGCTAATAATTAATAAGAAAAATCAATATTAATAAAAAAAAAAAATTTTAATTAATTTTTAAAAATATTAATATTGAGAACTAAATGACTACATGTATTACGTCATTTCTTTTAAAAGGGAGGTGTAACATATCTACCCTATAAATATACTAAATTAATGGGTACAACTTATCTTCAAAACATTGTGACACGTTGTCATAATAAACATAACGTTCAAGTACCCAAAAGACCACCAACAATTACACAAGTGTTCCAGCGCTCAAGTAATATGATCTAACGCTTATACATAAGCCGATCGCGGAGCGTGGGAATGCTGAGCATGCACTTTGCAGCTCAAGTGGTCAGACCATACATGACATATGCATGCCTTCTGCATACATATGTATATGTATATGGAACTATATGTATATAATAATCTATATATACGGGTCAGCTCAGCCCAAGTTGAGCGCATAAGAAACATTCGAATTAAGTAGCTCTAACTGAGCAGACGCTCTGACTCTAGAAATACTGAACCTTCTTTGGGATCCTTGCGATCATTATAGTAGCCGACGAAGCCGTCGAATATATCGTCTGGTTAATGGGCAAGTCGGGGAGACGAAGTCAGCGTTCGGGGAGGGGAGAATGCACTTGGAGAGGGTTCATAACTCCTCCCCCCTCAAGATCTGCGTCCCGCAGATTATAGGGCTTTGGGTGCCCGGCCTGCGTCTAACATCTCCGGGCCTGGGGTGTTGTTTGTCACTACAGGGATACCCTTGGTCGATATCAGCTTCCTCCATATGGTGTAGAGAGCCACTCCGACAACCAAAGCGACTAGGGCCTCCAGAAGGAAGGAGAAAGACACCCTCTCGGACATCCCAGAGAGTCTCTTCAGATTCTCCAAGTTGAAGTCGTTTACGTAATGGACCGAGGGTGATGACTGTAGTTAGTATCGCTGGCATAACCATGAGGAGGCTCGTCGAGTAGCTAGTGCAGGTTCTTCCAGCCACACTAATCGTCTCATTCGTGAACTAAACTATGTAGGTTCTGGATAAGTTGTGAGTTCGGGGTCCAGCTTCCAAGGTTCCGTTGAAGTTGGACAGGAACATAGTGCCGTCATCGACCGTCGGCACCCCTCATCTATGCGATCCCCGTTGTTCCTGAGGAATTCGCCTCTAGCCTGACCACCCTTGGGTAGCTTGGGGATGCAGCTGTTTTCATCCATCTTTAGGAGACTCTTTTCGGGGCCTATAGAGAGGCAATCGTTCACCATGGCATAGGTTTTCTCGGAGTTTAAGATGACCTTGTCATGTTTGACCATGACTTGTTTTTCTTCTAGGGCAGCAGGAAGGAAAAGGAGCAGGCGGTAGTCCTTGGGGGCAACCTTAGGCATGGCCAGAATGTACAGAAGCGCCGTTCCATTAGTTAACACGGACGTGCGGGAAAACTCCAGTGCTTCAACTGCATTCTGGTACGGTAGGTTCCTGACTTCAGTCAAGATCGATTGTACCTCCTCGTGGTCCAGCAAGCGGGAGTTGACAATCGCTGTCTTAGCCAACTGGCACGCTTGAGTCAGCTCGCCGACCTGACTATCGATGATCAAGGCCTTGTGCAGTACGGTCGTAGCCGCGTGTAAGTCCCCGTCGATGGCATTGACCCTCGTTCAGTTGCCTCAGAGACTCGTGCGAGGCATCAAACAGTCCAGCCGTACTTGTTGGTCGGCTGATTTTACGGCGTCTTCTTGGGCATGAAGAATGTCGTCCCAGTCCGACGCATCCGGTGAGCCCGCAATCCATTTCCAGGCGGACCCAATCTAATCTAGTGATCGACGTCCACGCTGCGTACCCATCAGTCTCGACAGGCCCTTCTGCGACTCCTCCAAGAAGTGCGCCACCAGTGCTGCAATCCTGGGATCCGTTAGCTGCACTGCCTCGCGTTGAGCCTCCTGTATCAGCGACTCGAGCCTTCCCAAGTCGATCACGTGTGCCAGTTCGAAAAGGCCGTTGACACGCCAGTCGGTGCCCTCCTGTAGTGGGACGAGCGGAGCCTCATATTTAAAGATATCCGCGGCTCCCACCATATGAGCGACAAAGATACTTGCAATATTGGTTGGAAAGAGTAGTCTTATGAGTAATATTTTTTTAAGGTGTTGCTTAAATTAGTTTAGAGGTGAGGGGTGAAGTGCGTATGTGTTAGGGAAAGGTTGTGCTTTACTTTGTAAGAGTGCGTTATTCATTGGTGTGGCTAGATGTTTTTTTTATTTTTTGGTGTTAGATGTTTTTTTATTATTTTTTTTTTTGTGTATAATTAGGGTCGTGTATGGGAGCGTGTGAAACGCACAAAAACGATCTGGTGCCACTTTAGTTCCTTAAGTCTGACTTATGGAAGATGTTCCCTGTCTTGGTTTTTATTGCCAGGTCCACTGGCTTTTTATTAGTCACTGAGTGGATAAAATTGTTGTATCTATCCACCGCAATAGCAACCAACTCGTTTAATTTGAAGCCAGGGTGTTCGGTCTTCAAACAGCGGTAAATCTCGAGGAAGGTAGAATGAAACCTCTCGATTTGGCTATTAACTTCACTTCTCTGGGTCGGTGTGTACAGACCGATGCCCATCGTTCGCAGATAATTCAAAACCGTCGGGCACAGAAGACCTTTCTCATTGTCAGAGACCAATAACCTTGGAACGGTAAAGTAGTGAAGCACCTCAACTAGCTTTTCCCGTAGATGAATCGAGGATTTCGATTCGAGAGGGAAGAGTTTGGCAAACTTGCTGAATTTGTCTATGCAGCTCAAGAAAATTTCTTTTCCAAGGTGAAGAATTTCGCACGGATATTTTGGGATAGGCGTCTTTTGGAGAAATGGGGGTGCCTTTCGTACTTGAAGATCTTACAACACTCGCACGACGAGAGTTGCTTGCGGATGGTGCTAGCCATCCGGGGGAAATAGTATTTCTCTAGAAGCTGCAAGCGTACCTCTTTGGCACCCCTATGAGCTCTGCGATGCTCTCGTTCAATGACTTTGCAGATCTCCTCGGGATCAGAAAAATCTATCACCAGCCTCTGCGTTATTCGAATTTTGAACACAGTAAAATTCTCTAAGCAAAGGCGCTGGAATGATGAATGGTAAGTTTCCGGGATTTTAACTAGATTAACCACCGATGGTTTAAGGTATTTTCTCAGACTAACTCAGATAAAAGACCAGTACCAACGGGAATAAGGTGGCGTTCGAAGCCTTTGTGGGGTTTCTCACACAAGTACTCGGCGCGCTCGGTTTCAAAAACCAGTTGATTCCGATAAACGTTGATAGGTACTTCCACGTGAAGTAGCAGGTGTAGCAGGTAGATGTGTCTTCGTCCGCGCTATGAATGGTGGAGTCCCCTTCAGTAGCCGATGCAGTGTCCGAACGGCATTCACCAAGGTAATGGTTCATCGGAACTTTACGGGACAAGGCGTCGGCAACGACGGTAGATTTACCGTGCTTGTAAATGAGTACGCAATTGTACTCCTCAATTCTCGCCTTCCAACTTTTTAGTTCGGTATTGAAATTCCCAGCGCAAACGTCAAAGGTGGATGGTCTGTATAAACCTTAACCGATGCAGCGCCATACAAATAGGACCTGAGGTTGTCTAGTGCCCATACTATAGCAAGCATCTCCTTTTCTATAGTAGCATAGTTTTCCTCAGTTTTGGACAAAGTGCGCGAGATATAAGCTATGGGGCGGGCTTTTCCCTCAATGTCTTGTGACAATACAGCTCCCAGAGCATAATTAGACGCATCCGTGGTCAAATGGAATGGCTTGCCGAAGTCTGGGAAGGCGAGCACTTGTGAAGAGGATAAAGTTGTTTTGAGGTCGTCAAAAGACTGTAAGGCCGTGTCATCGAGCTCGACTGGGACCTTTATAGATTGGTTCGCCTTAACGCGAGCGGATTCCCCGCAGGTCAAATTGGTCAGAGGTTTGGCGATTTTTGCATAATCGCGAATAAATTTCCTATAGTAGGATGTCATCCCAAGGAAGCTTTTCAGTTCCTTAATATTGCCTGGGGGTTTCATTTTCGATATAGCTTCAACCTTTTTATTGTCCGCTCTTATACTGTCATGACTGACGATATAACCGAGAAACTCAACCTGGGTGGACAAGAATTGAGTCTTGGTCAGATTAACCTGAAGCCAGGCCTTTTTAAGGCATTCAAACCCCAGGCGAAGGTTTTCCCAGTGGCTATCATAGTCGTTACTAAAGACGATAATGTCATCAATTTCGCTTGAAATCAATCACTAACCGCCATTGTTTTTCGCCATCCGGTTTCGCCTTTTTTGGTACTATCCACACTGGAGAGTTATTCGGACTTTTGGACGGACGTATGATGCCCTCACTCAGGAGTTCTCTGATTTGCTTATCCACTACAGATCTCAAGTACAATGGGTAGAGGTAACTTTTCGTGTAAATTGGGTCTGAAGTATTTGTGCGGATTTCTGCCTTTACACAAGTATCGACGGCCTCGCCCGGTGACAAGGGATCGAAGAGGTGCGAGTACTCGTCGATTAGGGCCTTCAAGGTTTGTTTTACCTCATCCGGATGTGTTGGATCTAGCAAAGCATTGACGTTGGGGGACCTTTTAGCAAGAATGGGGATATTTATCCCAGGGGATATAACTATGCAGTTGTTCTTCTACTAAGGCTTTTTAGTCTTTGAGTGTGACGTCCCCTATGATACCATCGAAGGTATTCAGTCCGGGGAGGACAAAAAAGGTAAGGGTCAAATTGTTTCCTAATTTTTTGAAAAACTTCCCGGCTACGCAGTGCGTTATTCTAACAGAGCCCGTAGCCGATTGGACGCTAAAGGGGTAGGGAGGACAGTCGACCCGCCGGCGATTCTGGGGCTGATGAAATTTTTATTTGCGCCGGTATCGATCAGGAATTGTAACTTAACCCTATCTTTTCCTTCGTATTCTAGGTATGGGACGCTAAAGAGGCCTCGGTCATAAAATTTGGGGCCTCAACTCCCGACCGGTCTCAGGCCCTGGAAGCGATTATTATGTTGCGAGCCTCCATATACCGAACCTAATGGAGGTCTGCAATTTCCCTGTCCATATCCCGAACCTAATGAAGGTCTAACATTTCCCTGATAGGAAGAGGTGAAGCGAAGGCCGCTCGAACCGGTTGTTCGGTGAAAAATTTGTCGGTGGGGGAGACTGGGCGAACGAACCATCCCTCGGAGCAACCGTTTGTAGCTCCTTTCAGAAGAGGTAGGCTTCTTGTAAGTCTTTCGGTCTACGCATGACCAACAGCCTGGATGCGTCGTTACCAACTCCTCGAATGAAGACGTTAAGGGCCTTGTCCCTAGAATGCTCGGACAGGGCCCTGACCACTTCCATCGGGTGTCCCATGGCTTTCAATCCGTTGAGGATAAGAGAGAGGTGTTTATTCACCTCGAAATAGTATTCTTCTAAAGTTTTGTTTCCTTGGCTTAACTGGCCAAGCTGGTTCGCACATCACGCTTATCTGCGTAATGTAACGCCAATACGCTATTTCCGACCAGTCGTCGTCCAAAACCCCATAGGAGTCGAGAGCTTCTTCGGCTTCGCCTCTTATTTTTTGAATGATGTGGCAAACTATGGCAAGAAATAATGGTTTCCCTTTGATGACCTCATAGTCATTCAAGATCGCCTGAGCCCGGTTGACCCAAGAGACGTATCTCTCAGGCTGACCCTCGAACGTTTGTAGCTCCTTCACACAATCGGGAAGCCTGAAAACTTCCCTTAGCTCGAATTCGTTGCGCGCTCGCGTCAACGGCACAGGGGGGATAACTATTGGGTTACGAGCTAGATTTTCTGATTCCAGAGTGCTAATCCTATTGTTGATTTTTTTAATATCGTCTTTAAGTCCGGTCATTTGGGCAAGGAGTACGTTAAGTGTTTCTTTAATTTTCTCCATCTTTTTTAGTGCAAGTATAACGAAGCAACGGGAGTATATTAAATCGGACAGAATCGGAACGCAAATAGACAACAAAGATCTTCCAAGATTTTCAATTTTTCGAATTACCTTTTTTTTAAAAATATTTTTTGGGGGCACAGACAGTAAATGTGGCATCACTCACCCATGACAATTCGTGTTGATCTTTGTGTGTTTGCGTATTGAGTGTCGTTTCTTGTGTGCGTTTTTTCTTAGTTGTATCTAATAGGAAGGAAAAGATTTCCCTTAGTTCGAGCAAAGGCAATGGTTATTTGTAGATTTTTTCATTTGTTATTTCTTTGTTTTTGATTTGATATTTGACGACATTGACGACCGAGTTTTGTGTTGAGTTGAACTTAGCACTGGGCACGGTGGTCCGTATTTTTCCTTTTTGGCATTAGCCTACTTTCAACTCGCTTTGTTCTTTTTCTTATAACTTCTTCCTCTTCTGCCTGCGCTCACGACTCTACCCTTTGCGATGATTATCGATCATCGCATATCGATAACTACAGTTACATTCGGCCATCCTGATCACTGTCGACTGACCCTGACGACCATAGATCTTCATTTGTAGACGCCTACTTCCATAGCTTCATATTTTCTGCAGCTTCATATGTTGCAGTTATTAGGGCCTTCCACCTGAGCTGCTTTCCGTACATCGTATAGGCCGTTGCGTTTGCGATCATAGCCGTCTTTATACTTTTGCTGCACCTGCTAAATATGTGTTTTTACCTCCTTGCGTAATTCAGCTCTCTCGGCGTCGAAGTCTGTCACCAGCTCTTGTTCAAGAGTAGTTAGTATATTGTCAGTAACCTTATCCCCCATGTTTACTCCAAACATTACTTGAAATGGCGTGTTTTTTGTGGAGCAATGAATATGGGCATTGATCGCTTTCTGCACCTGGGATACATGCTTGTATCACTTGGAAGTGTCATCAATTAATAACTTGCTGATTATTGATAGAATGCATCTGTTGACTCGCTCTATCTGACCGTTGCCGCGAGCAACTTCATTTGACTTGGTATCTTCTTTAAAGCTGTTTAAGGTAAATGCCACGCTCCTGTCACTGATAATGCGTAGCGGCTGACCAAAAATATTAGACAATTCCTCCAATTTTTTTACAACTTCATCGGTGCCGGTGCTCTTAGTGGTGAAAAGCCATACGAATTTGGAAAATCCATCTACGATTCCAAATATGTATTTGTAGCCCTTTGACGTTGAATCCATGGGCCCCAAGTGATCGATGCAGTTCAAAAATCCTTCTGGCTTTCCCAACTTCTTGTTGACAATAATGCACTTGACGCAAGTATTAATCAGCTGGGCTACTTTTCGTTCCATATGTGGTATCCAGAACTGCTGCTGTATTGTGTGTGCTCCATTGTTTTGGGTACGACCAACAATTCACTGCCGTTCATGGTTTTGTATACAATTCAACCTTTCAGCTTAAAATTTTCATACGGCTGTAATTTTATTATTTCTGCTATAGCTTTAATGTAGTTATCCTTTTCCTGGGCAACTTTTAATCTAGCTGCAACTTCTGAAGTTATGGCATATATTGTGGATATCGGCTAAGACTGTCAACGTCCTTCATCCTGCTGCCGGAGCGATGCTCGACTTCGAAATTAAAGTCCTGCAGAGCAAGTATCCCCTGTGCAAATTCTCGTGGCACCTCTTTTTTTATTGTTTGCGAAAAAGCAGCGCGATCTGTTACCAATTTGAAATTTATGCCTAGCAGGTAGTAGCGTAATTTCTGCATGGCAAGATATGCTGCTTTAACCTCCAGAATGTAGCTGTGGCGCTTGAATCGCTCTGCGACGTCTTTTTCAATCAAGTCTTCAAATACGCAACTGACAAAACGATTAAGTTGCAAAAGCAATACAGTGCTCGATTGAATTCAAAAAGCATTTCCTTGGTTATGAACGCTGTAAACTTGCGGCTGGACTCCTCAATTGGTACGTGGAGGAAGCTATTCTCCAGATCCATAACTACAAATACATTTGCGGGCTGAAGCTGTTCCAGCACATCATCCATGCGTGGCACTGGGAAGCAGTCCTTAAGTACCATACTATTTAATTGACGAAAGTCAACGCAGATTCTGTCTGTGCCATCCTTCTTCTTGACCACGACGACTAGACTGGCAAAGTTCGATGAAGATTTGCGCTCTATACCATCCTGCAAACAGACGTCAACTTGTTTTCTGATTGACTCGGATTCCACAGCTGAGTGACGGCTTGGTTGATGACGAAATGGTTTTGTACGCTCCTCTAGCACGATCTTCATCGACACCGGGCATTCTGTGTTGTTTTCGGCTGGCTTGTACTCTGCTATCATTGACTCGATCATCGGCTGGTACTGTGGAGAAGCATCTATGTTATTACCAGTCTCAACAATATTGTACATACTTGGCTCTACTTTAGCTCTTTCCGGCCGCGCTGGCGCCTTTGTAAAGATGAATTCTCCGTCATTCAAAGTCACGCAGAACTGCGATGCAAAGTCAAAGCCAAGTATTACGTCGTTCTCGATGTGATTGTATGGTATCACAACAAAATTTTGTATGGCTTCGATCCCGTCAACGTGTACTCTGCCCATAAATGAAACTAGCCGCTGCGTTTTAGCGCTTCCAAGGCCTCGTAGAACGGAATAACACTTCTGCATCACAGTACTTTGAAGTTTATTGTACAAAGACTGACATACGATTGACACATCGGATCCTGTGTCCACAAGGCAGGCGACCTCTGTAGCGTTCAGCAAAACTACTTTCAAGCGCTTAGTATCTTTTACGACTTGAACACTTTTTACAGCTTGTGGACAATTTAAAGATATATAACCGCTGCCTGCACATTTAAAACATTTTTTCTCTGCCTTGCAGTCTTTTCTCATCTGTTCATTAGAGCCGCAGTTGTAGCAACGAATACTTTTTCCATCGGTTATATTTTTTCTGCCACCACTGTATTGCTTTTGCGGTTTTTCGATAACACACTTGCTCTCGTACAACTCATATTTTCCCAACAGTTCGTTGTATGATTTGCTGCCGTACAATGCAAATTTGAACTCGCTTGTAATATCCAGCCCGTCAACTATATAAGCGATAATAGACTCAACATCGATTTGTCCAAGCGCTGTCATTTTTTTCATTGTTAGCATGTATTCGTGCATGCTTTCGTCGCTCTTCTTCTTCCTGTGCGTCAACTTTGCATGTACATCGGCACTTTTCGACGCGCGCTTAAATTCGCCATTTTTAAGTTGCTCATATGTGCTCACCAACTCGGACTCCAGAAACAACTTGACCATTTTAACCATTTTTCCTCGTGCCTGCGCGCATCGTTGTTTTTCCGTAAGGTCATATGCATCTGCATTCTGCTCAAAATTTTCAAGCCAAATCTCGGGTACAATTTTTGCAAAATTGTCTGCAGTTACTTTCGGCTCTTTCTGGATAATTTCATCAGCTTGAATCTTATGAGTAAGCAGCTGAATTATTTGTTGTAGACTTTTATTACTCTCTGCTTGCTTCTGCTCTTCTGCATTTTCATTTTTGTCTCCTCGCTTTGCCGACGACCGTGTGACAGCACCATATCGCTTTCCCTTTATCTCCTCCTCACTCATGCTTTCGTATTCGCTACTTGATGCCAGCTCAATTTTATTCACCAAGCTTCTAGAAAATTCCAACCGACGCCAACCAACTGGCGAAACTCACCACGCTTCTAGAAATTTCCGACCGATGCCAACCAACTTGCGGGTTTTCACAACTTTATATTTGGCACTTTTGACGTAATTCCACAACTGTTCAACTTTCTGCACTTTACAAATGGGTCAACTACCTGTTTTATTGGTTGAGCCCCCAAATGTAGGATATTTATTGTTTAGCACCATTGTTTATCTTAGTACTATTTTGATATTATAATAGTTTGCTTATTATATTTCGGCTTGACGATCTTTTTACTGCACAACTTTCAACTCGCTTTGTTCTTCTTCGACTGCTCTATGCTTGTCCTTTTTCTTATAACTCCTTCTTCCTCTTCTGCCTGCGCTCACGACGCTACCCTTTGCTATGATTATCGATCATCGCATATCGATAACTGCTGTTACATGTAAGTTAAGTGAGTTAGTTTCTCGCCGCATAGCTCACCTAGTAACGATGAACAGCATTTCAAACGTGTGTTGAGTTGAAGATAGACCGTCGGTTTGATTCCCCCAGTATTGAGAAGAGTTCAGTAGTTCAGTTATCAAGAACGTTATAATTTCAATAGATCGAACAACTTAGGATTACAAATTAAAGAAGAATTAAAAGAAGAAATATTCGGATTTAAATTGGGTTTGCGGAGTTTTTCCACTAGTGCAATTAAAAGTGAATGACCGTCGAGTGGCTCAATGGGGAGAGCGCGTGTGAGAACGACGGTCGATAGGGGAGGGGGGAATGCACTTGGAGAGGGTTCATAACTCTTCCCCACTCAAGATCTGCGTCCCGCAGATTATAGGGCTTTGGGTGCCCGGCCTGCGTCTAACATCTCCGGGCCTGGGGTGTTGTTTGTCACTACAGGGATACCCTTGGTCGATATCAGCTTCCTCCATATGGTGTAGAGAGCCACTCCGACAACCAAAGCGACTAGGGCCTCCAGAAGGAAGGAGAAAGACACCCTCTCGGACATCCCAGAGAGTCTCTTCAGATTCTCCAAGTTGAAGTCGTTTACGTAATGGACCGAGGGTGGTGACTGTAGTTAGTATCGCTGGCATAACCATGAGGTGGCTCGTCGAGTAGCTAGTGCAGGTTCTTCCAGTTACACTAATCGTCTCATTCGTGAACTAAACTATGTAGGTTCCGGATAAGTTGTGAGTGCCGTCATCGACCAGTTCTATGCGATCCCCGCTGTTCCTGAGGAATTCGCCTCTAGCCTGACCACCCTTGGGTAGCTTGGGGATGCAGCTGTTTTCATCCATCTTTAGGAGACTCTTTTCCGGGCAAACAGTTGTGTTGCCTATAGAGAGGCAATCGTTCACCATGGCATAGGTTTCCTCGGAGTTTAAGGTGACCTTGTCATGTTTGACCATGACTTGTTTTTCTTCTAGGGCAGCAGGAAGGAGAAGGAGCAGGCGGTAGGCCTTGGGGGCAACCTTAGGCATGGCCAGAATGTACAGAAGCGCCGTTCCATTAGTTAACACGGACGGGCGGGAAAACTCCAGTGCTTCAACTGCATTCTGGTACGGTAGTTTCCTGACTTCAGTCGAGATCGATTGTACCTCCTCGTGGTCCAGCAAGCGGGAGTTGACAATCGCTGTCTTAGCCAACTGGCACGCTTGAGTCAGCTCGCCGACCTGACTATCGATGATCAAGGCCTTGTGCAGTACGGTCATAGCCGCGTGTAAGTCCCCGTCGATGGCATTGACCCTCGTTCAGTTGCCTCAGGGACTCGTGCGAGGCATCAAACAGTCCAGCCGTACTTGTTGGTCGGCTGATTTTACGGCGTCTTCTTGGGCATGAAGAATGTCGTCCCAGTCCGACGCATCCGGTGTGCCCGCAATCCATTTCCATGCGGACCCAATCCAATCTAGTGATCGACGTCCACGCTGCGTACCCATCAGTCTCGACAGGCCCTTCTGCGACTCATCCAAGAAGTGCGCCACCAGTGCTGCAATCCTGGGATCCGTTAGCTGCACTGCCTCGCGTTGAGCCTCCTGTATCAGCGACTCGAGCCTTCCCAAGTCGATCACGTGTGCCAGTTTGAAAAGGCCGTTGACACGCCAGTCGGTGCCCTCCTGTAGTGGGACGAGCGGAGCCTCATATTTAAAGATATCCGCGGCTCCCACCATATGAGCGACAATGATACTTGCAATATTGGTTGGAAAGAGTAATATGAGTAATATTCTTTTTTATGTTGTTGCTTAAATTAGTTTAGAGGTGAGGGGTGAAGTGATTTTCTGATTCCAGAGTGCTAATCCTATTGTTGATTTTTTTAATATCGTCTTTAAGTCCGTTAAGTAAGTACGTTAAGTGTTTCTTTAATTTTCTCCATCTTTTTTAGTGCAAGTACAACGAAGCAACGGGAGTATATTAAATCGGACAGAATCGGAACGCAAACAGACAACAAAGATCTTCCAAGATTTTCAATTTTTCGAATTACCTTTTTTTAAAAAATATTTTTTGGGGGCACAGACAGTAAATGTGGCATCACTCACCCATGACAATTCGTGTTGATCTTTGTGTGTTTGCGTATTGAGTGTCGTTTCTTGTGTGCGTTTTTTCTTAGTTGTATCTAATAGGAAGGAAAAGATTTCCCTTAGTTCGAGCAAAGGCAATGGTTTTTTGTAGATTTTTTCATTTGTTATTTCTTTGTTTTTGATTTGATATTTGACGACATTGACGACCGAGTTTTGTGTTGAGTTGAACTTAGCACTGGGCACGGTGGTCCGTATTTTTCCTTTTTGGCATTAGCCTACTGGGGTACGGTTGCCACACAATCTACTGGGCAGCTTTTCTGGGCGCCTCCGCGCCGCTCAACCTATCCAGCACGCCTTAATCTCAATTCATGGTTTGTTTTCACATTCACAAAATTATAATTTTTTCGTTTTACTCGAGTATTGGTTTGCCACTATGAGCCTTGCACTCGCGAATGGGCTACAGGGGCTGTAGACGAATCGCCGCAGTCGGTTGCTACATAGGACCCTTTTTTTATTATTTAAAGTAGACACTTTGCGCCCGCGCAAAATGTGCCCCGCTCCTGTACAGAGGCGGTACTAACGCTGCGGCGGGTGGTCTTTTGTTTCGTTATATGCGACTTTTTGCACCCGTGCAGAATGTTGTTCTCGCTACAGGTTGTAGCGGCATTCTCACCGCGGCGGGTGGTCGTTTTTTCTTTTTTCATAGTTTCTCTATCACATGCCATTTAGTCACTTGTCGTTATTTTTTTACCACTTTTTGTGGTTCACGTTTTCCTCTTTTTTTTTTTAATTTTTATAATTTTATTGTTTTAAATTGGTAGCCACAATTCTGACTGTTCGGGCGCCAGTTAAGCGAGTTAGTTTCTCGCTTAGTTAGTGTAGCCGCATAGCTCACCTAGTAACGATGAACAGCATTTCAAACGTGTGTTGAGTTGAAGATAGACCCTAGGTTTGATTCCCACAGTATTGAGAAGAGTTCAGTTATCAAGAACGTTATAATTTCAATAGATCGAACAACTTAGGATTACAAATTAAAAGATGAAATATTCGGATTTAAATTGGGTTTGCGGAGTTTTTCCACTAGCAAGATCGGGTGTTTGTCGAAGACTGCTCTTTAGAGTTGGCGTTGCTTCTCATCAGGGCTCCGGCTCCTGTGCTGAGTGCGACTTTTTGTAGCGGTTGCTCACCCAACGTCTGGCGGTTGTGCCGCTCGTAGCAACAAAGTGTCGCCTGCTGACGCTGCACATTGTAGCCGACGCAGCCGTCGAATATATCGACTGGTTAATGGGCAAGGCGGGGGGGCGAAGTCAGCGTTGTGGGAGTGCAATTAAAAGTGAATGACCGTCGAGTGGCTTAATGGGGAGACCGCGTGTGGGGGAAGGCACTGGAGAGGGTTCATAACTTGTATGTATGTAACATACATATGGTCATATGTTCATATATCATACATATCCACATATGTTCATATAATATGATATCCACATATGTTCATATGATCATACAGTATACATAGTTACATACATAGTCATCCCATACATCCCGTATGTACATACATATGTACACAATTATATGTCAACGCAATTCTAACTCCGCGAATTTGCAAAGAAAAGTGAAATTGTGTGGTGAGAAAAAAAAGGCATAATTAATATCGGCCAACTTGTGTGCACTGTCTTCGGGAATTTCCTTGTTCACCGGACAGTCCGCCGCGTTTGCGATATTTTCTTTCTCATCTTGGTGTGTGCCATTTTTTTGCCACATAATTTTTCTGTCCTTTTACAGACATTAAATACAGTCAACTTCTCGATGCTTTACTGTGCCCATACATTTCCATGCATGCCCATATATGGTATGCCTTTTTTCCAGGAACTAATTTCCTCCAAAAAAAATTTTAATTTACGAATTAATATACTTAATATATCACAAAAAAATATAATAAATTATTAAATAACGAAATAAAATAAATATAAACTAAAAGCGAGACAAAAACAACAACATTATTATAAATCCATAAGGGCGGGACCGCGATTATTTTTTGTCCAGTTTCGAGTAAACCGCTGCAGAGGCCGCGGTGTTGTTGTTTTTTTTCCACCGTTTCGGCTTCGCAATTATTTAGTTTGACAATAAGTGAATTTTTGCGATTACTATTTTCTGAATTATTAATTAATTACTTTCGAATTACGGGACAAGATCAACCCTTCGTGGACCTAATTTGGTTTTCTGAACCAACAGAATATAAGAAAGCTCAACGTCCGAGCAACGAAATATTCTAAACCCTTTTTTTGGCTTTTTTAAATAACGCAGTTGTTTCAGCGGGTTTCAGCGGCCGCGTGCTATTTGGCTGTTCACGTAACTCGTCTCTTCTTTCGGCGACGACAAGCTTGTCGCGAGCCTTAGTGTGACCGTCTGGCCGCTTCCTCCAAGGCACCCGTTGCCCAAGTCATCCCTTCGATCCGCTTAGACAGGTCCCAATCCGCATCTCCGCGGCCGTGTCAGTTAAAGCCAAAGGCTTTCAACGGGAAAAAAGTGACGAATTTGTCAATACCTCCCCCGGTCCCTCATCAAGATTGACTCGATCGGTCACAAAAATGGCGCAAAGTGCGTTAGATGTCGCCCTTAAAAGGTTCATTGCCACGACGGACCGAAAAAGCTTATTCGAAGCTTACCTCCACACTCCGGGCGCCTCGGAACCTGAGAGATTTTCCGCGCAAATGTGCCGAGTCCATCTAGACGAAATCAAGGCCTTATGGGAAAATGTGAAGAAGGACTATGATAGCTGCTCCGATCTCCTTTCCGTGTCCGCCGAGGATCCCGCCACCTTCACAGTGCTGGAATCCAAATACAGCTACTGTTATTCCGTCTATTCGAGGTGTGTTGCCAATCTTCAAGAGATAATAGAAAAGGCGGCAGTCCAGTCCACTCAGGCTTCCGTCAGTGTTCCCACACCTTCGACGACAGGGTTTCTTCTACCGCCAGTGGACACCCTCAGATGTGGAAGTATGCTTCGGTTCACGTGACCGGTCACGTCACTAAGGTGTGTAATTTTTCGATTCGATCGCCTTCCAGACCTGGGATACAGTTAGAGACCGCAGCATATGTTCTTCCGCACCTGGCCGGAAATCAGCCCAAGTATCCAATTCCACAAGATCTTCTTAAGGATCTTCCGCACATCCCCCTTGCGGACCCCAAGTTCTTTGAGAGCTCCCAGATTTATGTCCTCATAGGAGCAGACATTCTTCCGTCTATTCTCCTGGGAAACTGCAAAATAAACATTTGTGGATCCCTTTCCGGCCAGGAAACCATTTTTGGTTGGGTGTTGACAAGCCCACTCCATTCAGCAGACCCCCGGAGTGCATCCGCCTTCTCTACGCGAATTACCTGCTCCCTCGAGGACTCGGTGGACCAGCACTAGAATGACGCTGTGATCCCAGAACACCTTGGCTGAGGTCACATAGCCTGTCCACTCCAATGTTCCTCGTCACTGTGTCGTTGTGTAGTTAGTCCAATTCGTAGTTTTACCAGTACTGATTTCCGCTTCTCTCTATCAAGCACGATGTCTCCAAGTCCCCGCAGCGCCACCGCATTGGAAAGCAGATGTACTCGAGGTACTAACTCCGACCGTTGCCGAGTCTGCAATGGGATCCACCCGTTACGGAAATGCCGCCGATTTCTGCGCTTGAGTGCCGAGAAGCGGCTACGGGCTGTCTTCGCCTACGTTACTGCCCCCGCTGTCTGGCCCACGAACACTCCGACGGAACGTGTCGGCGAGGGGACTGCTGCAAAACATGCGGGCAGGATCTTCACACGCTGCTGCGCCTCTTCGAGCGCCAGTCACGTCAGGAGGCGCGCCGGCCGCAGAGCCACAGCCCGCGGTTCCCCGAAATGGGCACCGCGGACATCGTCCGCCTCGCCACGGCGTTCCTCGGCCTCTCATGAGGGAGCGTCCGTTGCGCCCACGCAGTTTTCCACCGCCCGTCCGAGTAGCCCGCCGAGCGCATCCTCCGCTCCGTCGCTGTCGTCCGTTACAGCAACACAGCGTCAACCTGCTACCGACTGCTATGGTGCGGATTAGTACCGGGACTCAGGACTTCGACACGGCGGCGCTCATCGACCCGTGCACGCCTACGAGCTGCATCGACGCGTCGCTGGCGACAGCGTTCAGACAGCCAACGACCAGAGTTGGGGATGAGTAGGTTTGCTCGGCCACCGTGAGCTCCGAACGGAACAACAGCATTCGCACTCCAATCCGGGAGCTGAGCGAGACAGTGCGGGCCCACTTCCGGAACATTTCCTTGGCCGACGAGTGTTTCTACCTAACCGCTACGATCTCCGTGGTCCTGGGAGCGGACCTGTATCCGCGTGTGATGCAGCCAGGCTTCCTGAAGATCCAGGACGGACTACCGGTGGCCCAGAGCACCATTTTCTGATGGGTCGTGTCCGGAGCCTGCCACCAGCCATAGCAACGTGGTTTTCCACCTCGTGTCGGCCGAAGGCGACAACGCTTGTGCGGGCAAAGCGATCGGCGGCAGAGACGGGTTGGTGGACGAACCGCTGCTTGCCGATAGGGGAGTTGAATTTTGATCGCCCGCGGGACCCAACATTTTCGGAAACACCAATGGCTACGTGGACAGGAGTGAAACGCCGACCGCCCCGACAGGGACCGCGACTAGCCGAAAATTAATTCTAGGTGTTAAAAATATAAATAGAGTAATGTGAATTTATGGGACCGAAAACCGGACAGTTTTAATCCTTTTTTTCCCAACTCCCCTTTCCTTTCCCCTCGAGCCCCGTTCGGGAGCGGTCCCGCGAATCGCAGCCGTTTTCCGGACAAGACTCCTTCCTTCGATGAGATCTCGTTGGATCCTAGGTATTGCTATTCATGCTGATGGAATTATGCATACATATATATTCGTGCACCTTGTAGATTGAACAATAACGTAGTACACACAAAAAAAACTTACGCAAGGAAAAGATTGTCTATCTAGACATGCATGTATACGTGTATGTTGGTGTGTATGTTTCCCTGCGGCACGCTTCGGCCGCTATCCGTCGCACTGATCGCTTGTAGATCTTTACTAATTTTATTATTGCCAGCAACACCAAAAAACCGCAATGAAATCAAGGGTATGCTGTACGCCTAGAATCTTGTCTTTATGGTCGATGACTTCCCCGGATGCCTCGGACTCCTCGTCGCCCATCCTGAGACTTCTTTCATATCTCTCTGAATTGTAGGTTTCTTTAGGAGGTTTTATTTTGTGTGCTCTTGATCCTTCCTGTCCAAGGCTCTGGAATCATTAAAGTTTTATGATCTTAAAAATAGGGTGTACGTTACAATAGATATGTTTATATTCACAACTATAATAAGATGGCATTGTAAAATTAAAATATAATTGAAAAAGATTTATTGAAAAACTGTGTGTAGATAAAACACGATTGTAAAAATATGAGCAATCGGTAGACTTCGGAGTTTTTATTTTCCTTAACATATCCGAAAAAGTACATCTAAATCAAAACGATATCAAAAATTACGCGAAAACCAGAGCACCTTAAAACGAAATCGTACGATTCGGGCCAAATCGAAATCGAAGAAAACTTACGATTACCGGAGCATGCCTGACTGTGTGTTTCTTTGATGTACAAAGGTGCAATTGGCATCGGTTACATAATTGAAAGACTCTAAGAAAAGCGGATTAGACCAAGGTTGCAGATATACAAACTTTTCTTTCATACCTTCATATCTGTCGGATTATTGATTTAATACTTATGTTGTCATTCTAGCTTTATCAATGAAATCGTTTTTTTTAAAGTTATTTTTTATATTTTTTGATAAATTTGTCAGAGCAACAGTACTTTGTGCCATATTTATACATTTATAATTCCTTATGATTATATTTCGTATAACTTTATTCATAAAAAGTAACATCTTATTAATAATATTTAAACGAAATAGGGAAGGTATTTTTCGCTTTTTACATAGAAGTATTATTCATATGTGTAACATACGAGCTCATTAAAATTTTGTTTTCGATATTTAAATTATATGAATATCTTTTGATTTCCATGTCAAAATAGCAATTATCATTATACAAGATTTTATACTGCTGAAATGTGGTCCGGAAGTTCTCCGTGTTCGTATCTTTCCCACATTCGTAGAAACAATTTTTCTAAACCTTTGGCATACAGTGAGCAATCAAATAGAGGACTCTCCACGCGGGCTTTCCATACTTTTGCTCGAAGGGCTTTTAAATATTCTTTTTTTGTTCCCAGACGTATAGCAATATTTTGATATTCATCTCTTGTACGCGCTATTAACTCTGGACATCCAAGGGTAGCAAGCTGTGATGCAGCCACTCTAAAAAAAAATTGAAATTAAAAATTTGATATTTGTTTATAAACAAACAATTGGTGTAAAATAAGTGCACAGAAAATCATATCACTTAAATTTCGGCAAACTGACTTATAGAATTGTAAGAATGTGTTATGTGTGTTAACAAATTCGCTGGCCATCCATTATTGTGGTTTAAATTATGAGCAATAATAAAAAAATTAAAAGCATTTAAGTAGTTGCATATGCAAACCCCTTCTGCATTTCTGGTGATAGATTTTTCATCCAAAACTTTTTCGCAAATCTGACTACTTATTTCGATTCGGATTTTGGGTGTTTGGGAAATTACAGTAAGTTTAAGTTATGTAAGTATTTCAAGAAATGTTTAAAATATTAAATATTATTTACCACAATTGTTATCTTTGGGCAGTTTTATTTCTTCCAAACCCGTTATATATGAACAAAAAAAAACAGAAACAAAATACGACAAAAAACAAATTCGTATTTGTATGTGTAAAAAATTATTTTTCCCTTGACTTTATAAATACACAATAATAAATTTATTCATTCGTCACGTCGAGTGCCTCGACTATAAGATACCTGTTTACTCAGCTAGTGGGTGAGCGAATAAAGTTTAAGAATTTATATGGCATATCGATGGAAATTAAAAAGACAAATAATAAGAAAAATAGAAAAAAATAATTAATAATTAAAATTGAAATACATATTTTAAAAGTAAATTGTGGCATACGTATAGACATTTGAAATAAAAAACAAGAGAGAACGCTATAGTCGAGTTCCCCGACTATCTGATACCCGTTACTCAGCTAGTGGAGGAGGAGAGTCTTCAACACTGACAGCTTTTGGCGGTTTATGGGCGTTAGAGTGGGCGTGGCAAAACGTTTTTTAGCAAATCGATAGAAATTTACAAGACAATTTCAAAAATGAAAATATAGTAAAACATTTTTCAAAAGTGTGAGCGTGGCAGTTTTGGGTGGTTTGTGGGCGTTAGAGTGGGCGTAGCAGCATGAATCGACAAACTTGCGATGCGTCTATTTTTCTAATAGTTCCTAAGACCTTAACGTTCATACGGATGGACAGACGGACATGACCAGATCGACATCCTGATCAAGAGTATAAATACTTAATATGGTCGGAAACGCTTCCTTCTACCTGTTACATACTTTTCAAAGAGTCTAGTATACCCTTTTACTCTGCGTGTAACGAGTATAAAAAAAACAAGACATTTTTGGTGGTGGAGCCTACTTCTGATAATAATGATGAGGTGAACTTAAAAAACCAGTGGAAAATCAATAATCTTTCGAAAATCTTTTGATATCAAACCAGATCTCTTGATAAGGTAAAAAGCAAGCGACGAGTGGCAATTTTCTTATGAACAAACTTTTGTCACTATTTCTTGTAACTTAAACTTTCAAGCTTTTATACTGTCCGAGATCTCGATGTTTATATGGTCAGACGGGCATTTAATAAGGTATTACCATCGTCAAAGGTAATATATAAATATAATGAAAATAAAAATGCAAATCTAATGCAGTAGACAAAAATAGCCATAGACATTTACGCCGAGGGGTGATCGAAAATTTGTTGTAGTGTTACATGAACATACCTTGATGCTAACGTCTCTCCTGGCAAAGTTACGACAGGGGTACCTGTCCACAAAACGTCCATAGACGTGGTGTGTCCATTACATAATGGAGTATCAAGACATATATCAGCTAATTGGCCTCGGCGTACGTGCTCTTCTTTTGCAGCCACATTGGAAAATATTACTCTATCGGGAGATATTCCTAAAAATAAAATAATTCGTTTTACTTTAAAATCATTAAGTGAATAAGTAAACAAATATATTTACCAAAGTCACTGACGGTTTTTTTAATATTTTGTTCCCCAACTGCTGGAAATCTTAATAACCACAAAACAGACTTAGGCACATTTTTTAAAATTTCTACCCATGACCCGAGGGTTTGTGGATCGATTTTGTATAGCTGATTAAAATTGCAATAGACAACAGCGTCGTCGGGTAACATATATTGACGACGAGTAGTTATTACAATATTTTGTGGTACCTCTTCACCAGTAGCGGCCTTGTTATTAGTTTGGATAGTGGCCAATCCGTTTTGAACCACAACGCCATTTAAAGATGTTTGCACTTGACCAGCAGCAATCATTGATACTATTTGTGTTGTGTTTGGTAACTCTGCAACTTTATGAGTTATTTCGACTGGTTTTTGTGCGTTAACAACTTCTTTTATCTCCTTTACATCTGTGTTTTCAACAAGGGGAGATAAATCTGTTGCATTTATAACCGTTACATTATCAACAACGGAAGATTGCTGTTTGTCACAAACAATTATTCGTTCCTTTAAATGTGGAAACATTTGCTTATGATCACCTATAAAATATGTATGCGGCATATAAGACAATTTTTCACTATATTGGTAAGCCAATTCTATTGGACTAGTCACAGAATCCGTAATAATGTAATCCATAAAACTAGCCCCACTGGTACCTGGATAACCTAACCACATTACTTGAATAGGAGCAGGGCGAAGTGCAAATATTTCATTTCTGGCTCCCTTTGTGTATCCGTTCATATTAACCAAAATATTTATACCGTCATTAAATATCTTGTCCGCTGCTTTCCCATTACAAGGAATCTGAGAAAGATCCACAAAGTTTTCAGACTCTCGGCAAATTTTGTGTCGAAATGTTGTACCATCATCTGGACTTAAGGCATAACAAAAGATTTCCACTTTTGAACGATCATGAAGACCTGGCACAGATTGCATTAAATGCGAGGTAGGATGATTTCCAAAGTCCGAGCTTAGATAACCTATTCGAAGCCTTCCTTTTGTAGGCAACTTCTTTAAGAAATTATACGGTTTTTTATGAAGCACGTGAACTTTTTCTAAACACAAATTAGCATGTCGCGCTGCAATTGCTTTCCGACTATCATGTGTCAACGGATAAAGCATCGAGTGGTGTGGATGCACAGATGGCAAACGGTTTTTTTCAAGCTGCTCAGTGACAATACTAACCAGCTTTTTCATTCGAATATCATAGTCAGTCCAATCGCAAACAATTTGCAAGCAATGAGCCAAATTACAGTATGCATCAGGAAAATCGGGTTTTAACTTTAGGGCTGTTCGGTAAGACTGAATTGCTTCAGGAATATTTCCGGAATCTTTGTGTATGCTTGCCAAATTGCTATGCGCATCAGCAAATGCTGGGTTAATTTGAATAGCTCTCGTGTAGCATTGCAATGCCCCGCTGACGTCTTGTAACTCTTTAAGAGTATTGCCCATATTTGAATATGCATCCGCAAATGTGGGCTGGATTCTAATAGCTTCCTTATAATGCATTAATGCTTCCTTTAATTTGCCTTGCTGTTGTAAAACAGATGCCAAGTTTGAATGCGCAGCAGCAAAATCGGGGAACACTTCCAAAGCTTTTAAATAAAGCCTTGTAGCTTCTTCAATATATCCTTGCTCTCTTTTTATGTTAGCTAAATTATTAAGGGAATCTGCATGATTTGAACATAGCCTTAGTGCAGTGTTATAGCACTCCTCAGCTTCTTTAACCTATAAAGATTACTTAGTTATTGCATACCAAAAACATAAATAGGAACATACCTGCCCCTTTTCTTTAAGAGCGTTTGCAAGGTTGCAATAGGCATCGGGGAAATTCGGTTGCAGTTCTATTGCCCTCCTATATGTATCGATAGCCAAATCAATAAGACCCTGTTCATAGTACACGCATGCCAAATTCCCATGAACTACAGCATTATTTGGAGATAAATTTAATGCACGTAAATAGGCGGCCACAGCTCTGGAAGTTATTTGATACTTTGTAAATATGTAAAGTATGTAAATAAATGTATTGTATATATACTCGATTACCATTAGTAATTTTATTAAATAAATTAAACGTACCGTTTCCATAAAACCTTTAACTTGAAAACAATTGAAAAAGTAGTTCTGACGTTGCTTGTGCATTTCAACATATTTCTATATTTTTCATCCGAACGGCCTATTTTAATTATTGTATAAATCATAACGGATTGATAATTCATTTAAGTAGCAAACTTTTTGCGTTATAATTGTTTCAAATGTATTGCACAACCAAACATTTATAAAAATTGCCGACAAAGAACATATTTTCATTAGCATACATAAAAACACGCGTCCGATATTAGTTTCGCTTAATGTTGTATTGAAAAATATATACATCTGTACATACAGCACACATATGCACGCACACTGTACAACGAAGTAGATTTAAGTGACGTAAATAAACGCAAATGTTTTCACACTGTTGGTCAACTAAATAGGTTACATGATTATAATTTTTTGAAAACAAAAATGAAATAGTGTTCAAATACATTTTTATTTAAATTTAATTGTGTAAACTATATGCTCTTTGTATTATAGTAGTTATAAAAGTTTGTTTAAGCATTTTTCTTCGATTTTCGAACTGTTTTCAAGTCATTTCATGTCGTCCGATTTTTATATAAGTATAGTTCGTAACCCTGAAGTATTAAAATAATGATTTTCCCGACTAGTACATAACTGTCATAACTGGCATAGGGAAATGCCAAGCCAAAAAGTAAAATAAAAACATGTGATTGTAGGCGTTAGAGGGGACGTGTTGAATTTGTTTTTTTTTTCATATTGACAGTAGTTGACAAAACAAATAATAAAACGAAAAAAAAAAGAGAGTCGACTTCCCCGACTATCTGATACCCGTTTCTCAGCTAGTGGAAGTGCGAAGGAGAGTCTTCAACACTGACAGTTTTTGTCGGGTTCTGGGCGTTAGAGTGGGCGTGGCAAAAAGTTTTTTGGCAAATCGGAAGATATGTATAAGACTAACAAAAATGTGAAAAAATATCAAAACATTTTTCCAAAGTGTGGTCGTGGGCGTTTGTGGGCGTGGCAAAAAAACGTCGGAAAACCTTGCTTATGCTACAGACTTCTGTTACATACTTTTCAACGAATCTAGTATACCCTTTTACTCTACGAGTAACGGTTATAATAAATTGAATTTGGGTTGGGTGACAGTTTTTGGTGGTTTTGAGCAATCTTCTGAAACAAACTTGGGATCCTATAGTTGACGAGATCGCGGACATCAATTTATAGAGTATACTAGTTTTGTTGAATAGTATGTAACAGGCAGAAGGAAGCGGTTCCGACCATATAAAATATATATTCTTGATCGGGATCAATAGCCCATTCGGTCTGGCCAAGTCCGTCTGCATGAACGTCAAGATCTCAGGAACTATAAAAGCTAGAACAATGAGACTCAGCTTGCAGACTGTAGTGAAATTGACGCAGCGCAAGTTTGTCGATCCATGTTGCCACGCCCACTCTAACGCCTACAAACCGCCCAAAACTGCCACTCCCACACTTAAAAAATGTTTTGATATTTTTTAATTGTTTTATTAGTCATGTAAATTTCTAGCGATTTGCAAAAAACTTTTTGTTACGCCCACAAACCACGCCCACACTTTTAAAAAATGTTTTGATATTTTTTCATTTTTTTATTCGTCTTGTACATTTCCATCGATTTGCAAAAAAAACTTTTTTGGTATGCCAAAGAAATATTATTATTTCTCCCTCACACTCCCAATGAGTAAAGAGTATCTGATTGTTCATGAACTAAAATATACAGTTCTTTCATGATTTATTTATAATTATCGGAGTAAAGAACGTTAACTGGCTTTGCCTAGCACAGGGTACAACCAGTGGTGTGGTCCTTGCCAAAGCTTCCACAGGGACGTTAATTTCAATTAAAGCATCTAAAACAACGCATTCAACGAAACGTCTAGTAAATTATATAAAGAATGTATACACTTCATATTATCGAAAACGCTTTATTCTACCTGTTACATACTTTTCAACGAATCTAGTATAACCTTTTGGTCTACTAGTATAAAAATAATACGTATGTGACGTATTTACAGATACCGAGATATTCCGAGATAACCATTATTTCATTTGTCAATAACGTAAGTTCAGAACCAACTATAAGAGTTGTTCAAATCAATACAACATAAACATTTAAGCACCTTAGACATCTTATGCCATTTTCAAACTTTTCAACCAAAGGTTCACGTTCGTCAGCGTAAAAGCTTTAACCAATCCAAATTAATAAAACAAAAAATGTGGCCTGGAAACCTATTCACTAGGCCACAGTTTTGACCAATCGAAATCTTCTGATTAAAGTGCACTCTCTTTGTTCGCGTTGCTGTCACCGAAAAAAGCCATTGTTATTGCATTTGTAAAATCAGTTTCACATGGTGGATCTTACTAAAAATAACACAATTATTAGAACTCTGAATTAAACTCTGCATTTCTGCGAGACATATCTGAAACCCAATTAGAAATTCTTAAATATCATAATGCTTTGGTTAGACTTTTATATAATGTTATGCTGAAACTGAATTTACGATTGGGTGGTATATTCGACAGTAGACACAGTGTCATAATTCGAAATGTGCGACCCCCCGACAAGGATATGTACGTATGTAATACTTATAATAAATCAAAAAGATAAGAAGCAAATAAAAAATATTTCGGTTCGAAGACGGGCAAAATAGCAAAGTCAAGTCGGAGATCGACAAGAGATCTTAAATGTTAGGGCTAGTCATCTTTCCCATTCGCGGGTGATGAAAAAACGACGCTGGAAGAGTCCAAGTTAAAGGGAATAATAATATTATAATAATGTTATTATACAAAACTCTGCCGCATTCCTTCGGTTAAATTACTAACATAATATACAAACTAAAATGTAAGGAATGGCCTTACCTATCAAATATTCGGGCCTCCTTGAGAACATTTCCCAAATTTATATATGCATCCAAAAAATTGGGATCAAGAGTCACAGCTTTTTCAAAGTGATGTATAGCCAACCAAATTTCGCCCTGGGCATTAAACACACATCCTAAGTTACTCCATGCAACTGCAAAGCCCGGACACGTTTCAATTGCCTTTAGGTAACACGCCTAAAAATATAATATTTTTTAATGAATTATAATATTTTTTGGATTTGTCCGTGAAAAATGTATTTAAACCAGAATTTCTCATTAATTTGATGTATTTAGCTTTATACATACTTTGGCTTCTTCCAAACGACCGAGGGCCTTAAGAAGATTTCCAAGATCGCTGCGCACACAATACAGATCCTACAAATCTGCATATTAAAGCTTATGTTTATATAAATATTAAAATTAAACCTTACAGGATTATATTGTAATGCTGTAATATATGCTTGCACAGCAGACTCCATGTCACGAGCAGCAACCAATGCAGCAGCTAAATTTATGTATCCATCAATAAAATCTGGCTTTAGTCGTACAGCTCTGCGATAGTTGTCTAAGGCTTCTTGTAACTGCCCGCGCTCTTTAAAAACATTTCCTAAATTACTAAATAAAATAATTTAATAAATTAGCTGGCAGTAAAAAATATTGTTTTATGATTTTATATATATCACAGTTTTAAAGCCAAAGGAAAATTTAAGATTCAGTAGGAATTGGCCGCCTGGCTCAAAATATTTATACCCGTTACTCGTAGAGTAAAAGGGTATACTAGATTCGTTGAAAAGTATGTAACAGGCAGAAGGAAGCGTTTCCGACCATATAAAGTATATATATTTTTGATCAGGATCAATAGCCGAGTCGATCTGGCCATGTCCGTCTGTCCGTCCGTCTGTCCGTCTGTCCGTCTGTCCGTCTGTCCGTCTGTCCGTCCGTATGAACGTCGAGATCTCAGGAACTACAAAAGCTAGAAAGTTGAGATTAAGCATACAGACTCCAGAGACATAGAAGCAGCGCAAGTTTGTCGATTCATGTTGCCACGCCCACTCTAACGCTCACAAACCGCCCAAAACTGCCACGCCCACACTTTTGAAAAATGTTTTGAAATTTTTTCATTTTTGTATTAGTCTTGTAAATTTCTATCGATTTGCCAAAAAACTTTTTGCCACGCCCACTCTAACGCCCTCAAACCGCCCAAAGCTGCTACGCCCACACTTTTGAAAAATGTTTTGATATTTTTTCATTTTTATATTGGTCTTGTAAATTTCTACTGATTTGTCAAAAAACTTTCTGCCACGCCCACTATAACGCCTACAAACCGCCAAAAATTGTGTTTAAGACTCTCCTTCTCCCTTCCACTAGCTGAGTAACGGGTATCAGATAGTCGGGGAACTCGACTATAGCGTTCTCTCTTGTTTTATTTTGTAAAAATGTGTTAAAGAAATTTATTTAATACCTAGGAAGTTGTCTGCAACCAATTTTTACCTATGTATCTAAAGTTTCACGATTTCTAACAGATCGACAGATTAAAGGTACTATTGATGAAGCAGAGTATATTTGTTAGGTGTCATACTTAATTATTAAAAAACAATATAGAACAGGTAGTACAAAAATGTTTATTATGGTCACCTTAGCCAGATTTTCAGTTCTTTTTTATATTAAAAAAAAAAAACAAAAGAGAACGTTATAGTTAAGTTCCCCAACTATTTGATACCCGTTAGTCAGCTAGTGGAAGCGTGAAGGAGAAATTTGTGGGCGTCGCAAAAAGATTTTTGGCAAATCGATAAAAATTTACAAGACTAAACACAATATGAAAATATCAAAACATTTTCCAGAAGTGTGGGCGTTGCAGTTTTTGGCGGTTTGTGGGCGTTCTTCGACAGATCGATAGTTATTTACAAGTCGGTGGGATTGTGGGCGTTCGAGTGGGCGTGGCAGCATGGGTCAACAAAATTGCGCAGCGTCTATGTCTCTGGAGTCTGCATGCTTAGTCTCACCTTTCTAGCTTTTATAGTTCCTGAGATCTCGACGTTTATACGGACGGACAGACGGACATGGTCAGATCGACTTGGCTATCGATCCTGGTCAACAACTTTATATGGTCGGAAAATTATAAATCTCTGGCTGCCAGTTGTTGCAACTGCAGCGGCAACTCAACTCGGTGGCCATAATTTTAAATGGGCAGAACCAGCGGCAGCAGCAGCAGCAGCAACAGCAGCAGCAACAACAGCATCAGCAACAGCAGCAGCATCAGAAACAGCAGCAGCAGCAAAGAATCAACTGTCATAATGACAGCCTGTTACATACTTTTCAACGAATCTAGTATACCCTTTTACACTACGAGTAACGGGTATAAAAATTACACATAAGAAATAGACGAAAAAAATGCCACCACACCTTTAACACGCAACAAAACTTACAATTAAAGAACTATATTTTTTGTTATTCGCATTAAACTCTTGGTTGGTTTAACCTATTTTTTTACAATAAATCGATTATTATTTACAAGAATTTGAATCATGATTGATATTATGTACGTATGTAATAATAATATGTAAATACTAAATATTAGCCTCATAGATCTTCCAAGAGAAGAAATAACTGGCTGTCATAGCTTTACCTCGACTTGTATTGTTTCTTGTTTTTAAAATTTTACTTGGTCAAAAGTAATTTAATCTAATTTTAAGTATTTGCACTACATATTGTTAATGCACAATTTACGTCGGGGTCACCGACTATTGAGCTAATAAGCTTTTTTCTTAGCAAAGTTTTATTTTAAAATGGTTTATTTTCAAATTGTTTTAGTTAATGTTTGGCTGGTTAGAGAGACAATTTCAGATTTGACTTTTCAAAATTGTCATGTTTACAACATAAAATTTATCTGTGGCAACTGCGAGACCGACCCGGCAGAGATAGTAATTTTTTCAACTGGGCCAATGCATTGGCCATTGCCATTGCAATGGCGTCTAAATGATATAGTATTTTTTTTTGTTTATCAAAATATAAACGAAATTAAACATTGTGGAAAACTGGTATATATAAATTATGATAATTTATGATAAAAATGATCAATTTGATATATAAGTCCGATACGGTCCGTTTTTACTTATTTACTATCTGAAATAAAAAGAAGACATAAGGAAAGTTTTATGCTTTAATAAGAGACTATTTTATAAAACGGACAGACGGACATGGCTTAATAGACTTGGCTAGCGAAACTGAACAACAATATACATACATATATATATATGATCACAAACGTCTCCTTAACTTCGGTGTAAGTTTTGCAAACTACAAGGTACTCTCTGCAACGGGTACACAAATTGTTCAAAACGCCTGATATATAAAAATAAAGGTATTAACGAAATATTTATCGAAAAAGATATGTATTTTCCAGAGATTTAGTTTTGGATTATTTTAGAGAATATAATACTATATATATATATAGTGACATATTCATTTCTTCATACGACATATTCACTCTTCATATAAAAAAGCTAAAGCCGATCTTTTGGAAAGCTTCACTCTCCAAAAGCCTCATAAATAACATTCCCCCAAGATACGAACCGCTTAACGGTAACGAGCTTAATGATCTGTTAAGCTTGACATATAAAGCTAAGTAGAACTTAAAAGGCTTATGTTAATCCTCTGTAAAAGGTTTGCTGGGCCGAAAGAATACAGTTGTAAATTAGTTCTTAACTGACCTCTGGTGAAACTTATTCAAATAAAGATCATAAAAAGGAAAATATTTTTTTTTTCATTAAATCTATCACCAAAAAAGTTTATTGGCGCAGTCGGTAGGATACTGAAGAAAGTCCTAGTAAACTCGTTATCCTTTGACAATCTAGTGAAAAGAAGAAACTTGTACGACCAAGTAACCTTTCCTGATTGTACACGCGAATTGGCGTGTTCGACCGCTACAATTGTATAAAACAACAAAAAACAGTGCAGTTCACTTAAGTCATAAGTCTCGACATACTGTAGCAGTATGCGAACAAGAACAGAAACTAACTTATAAATAAAACTAAAATGGCGTTAACAGCGGAAAATCTGTCTCAATTACTTCGGCAAATGCGCCAAGTACCGCAATTCTCTGGAGACCCATCAGCTCGTTCATCAGACGTATCGAATACCTGTTGAACTTATACCCTTCAAATGACGCTCGACAGAAGGCGGTTATATTTGGAGCCATCGAACTTCAAATTGTCGGAGATGCGGAAAAGGTTACCCAATTTGGAATGCACAACGAATGGACAACTTTAAGAGACGCCCTAATCCGGAATTCAAGACATAGACGCCCCTGAAAGAACTAATAGGAAGATTTTATCGCACACCTTTTAGGGGTAACTTACGTCTACTCTGTGAACCATTAGAAGATAAGTCAACAGTAATTATGAATAAGTTAGCATTAGAGAATGACCGAATAAATATAGCGGTTTATACACAAGCAATGGCAACCACTATAAAAAATACAATTCAACGCTCACTCCCCGATAGGTTGTTCATGACCTTAGCGAGGTATGACATTTCAACCGTTCAAAAACTAAGGCAAACCGCCCAACAAGAAGGTCTATACGAAGACCCAATTTCAAAAACATTCGATAGTCAGCCAAAACTTAACTCAAATCCACCTAACACCTATAAACATGCAAACATTAACCAAATCAAAAACACTCACCCCAACCAACGATTCATTCGCCCCTTTATTCCATTAAATCCCACACAGACCCAAAACACTAACGTAAACAATCAAACCCCTCTTAGACAAATTCCTCCGTCCAGACAACAGCAACTTAATCAGTACAGAAATTTATACAACGGATTCAGAACAGACTTACTTCAGGACCGTCAAAACGACACCCGAAACTACTATCAGCCCCCCCAACAACCAAGAGCGTGCCAAAAAAGCGTTTTAGAGAAAGCAGCGAACAATCGCGTATGCAGACAAATGAAAATTTTCACCAGCACGAATTAGATTACGATAACGAAACTGAACACTACATTAATAACGACGAACAGTTCCACGAAGATCAATTACAGAATACTCAGACAGAATTGTTTACAGATCAGCAATATCAACAAGCTGAAAATTTTCCAATACCAGCCTGGGATCCCACCAATACATAGAGATCATGTTTAATAACCACAGATATAGATGCATAGTTGATACTGGCTCTTCGATAAACTTGATGAGCTCAAACTTTTTCAATCTTCAAGCTAAAAAATAAGCAAATAACTGTCCGAAGTATGACAGGCTATTCTAAATTAAATAAATATGTAGACCTTCCAGCCAACGGTCTTTTTTAACAAACGCAAAAATTCTATATTCATTCACTTTCACATTATTATGATATTCTGTTAGGAAGAAAAATACTAATGGAGAATAACGGTTTAATAGACTACTCTCGGAAAGAAACAATAATTAACGAAAGAACATTCATTCACAAAGAATTAGAAACTTCGGAAAACTTTAATGCACTCTTACAAGAAAACAACTTTACATCAGAAATAAACTATGCCATGGACAACAACATAGACTCAGAACACACATACAGACTAGAACATTTAAATAGTGAGGAAAAATACAGACTTACAAATTTATTAAAAGAGTTCAATGACATTCAATATTCCAAAAATGAAAACCTTACATTCACAAGTATAATACGTCACGATATAAAAACCTCTCATGAAAACCCAGTTTACAAAAGACCATACTCGTACCCGTTTTCCTACGAAGCAGAAGTAAATAAGCAAATTGAGGAAATGTTAAAACAAGGCATTATACGCGAAAGCGACTCCCCTTATTGCAGTCCATTATGGATTGTCCCCAAAAAGATGGATGCCTCTGGCAAACCGAAATTCAGGTTGGTCGTGGACTATCGAAATCTAAATGAAATAACAATAAATGATAAATTTCCGATTCCTAACATGGACGAAATACTAGGCAAATTAGGAAAATGCCAGTATTTTACTACAATTGACTTAGCAAAAGGCTTTCATCAAATCGAAATGGACCCTAAGTCTATACCAAAAACGGCGTTTTCGACCAAACACGGTCACTATGAGTACACTCGCATGCCATTTGGCTTAAAAAATGCTCCTGCAACCTTCCAACGGTGCATGAATTACGTCCTAAAAGACCTCATAAATAAGCATTGCCTTCTTTATTTATATGATGTGATCATCTATTCAACATCTCTGAACGAACACCTAGACTCACTGAGGAAGGTTTTTGAGAAACTTAAAGAAGCCAATCTTAAACTCCAATTGGACAAATGCGAATTTTTAAAAAAGCAAACAAATTTCTTAGGTCATATTATAAGTCCAGAAGGCATACGACCTAATAAAGAGAAAGTTAAGGCAATCGAAAAATTTCCTCTCCCAAAGACACCAAAAGAAATCAAATCTTTCTTAGGCTTATGCGGATACTACCGTAAGTTCATTCCAGACTGCAAAGATTGCAAAACCTCTGACAATATTTCTAAAAAAAGGAGCTAAAATAGACACAAGAAACGAAGAATACAATAAATCATTTGAAAAATTGAAAACACTCATAATGAACGACCCAATTTTGATTTGCCCTGATTTCACAAAAACATTTCAAGTCACTACTGACGCTAGCCATTTCGCCATAGTAGCCGTGTTATCACAAGACAATAAGCCAGTAAGCTTTGCAAGTAGAACATTAAATGATCATGAATTATATCACTATTGAAAAAGAACTACTAGCAATCGTTTGGGCAACCAAATATTTCCGCCCATATCTATATGGAATCCCCTTTGAGATTTTGAGCGATCACAAACCCCTTGCTTGGCTAAATAATATTAAAGAGCCTAACATAAAACTACAACGTTGGCGAATTAGACTTAGCGAATATAATTTCAAAATCAAATATTTAGAAGGTAAACTTAATCATGTAGCAGACGCTTTATCTCGCGTCAAAATTGAAGAAAACATGGTAGGCGAAGAAGAAAATATTTCAACAGCAGCAACAATACACAGTTCATCAGAAAGCAACGAAACCTACATTGAAATTACAGAAAAACCCATAAACTATTTTGCAAGACAAATTGAATTTATAAAAGATAGCGTAGACCAAGTAGAGGCCACGAAATACTTTTCCAAAATAAAACTGACCATCAAATACACTGACATGACCCTGACAAAGGCAAAAGATATCCTTAAATACTTCTTAAATAATAGCAGTGTTATTTACCTGGAAAACGATAAAGACTTTTTAGTTTTTCAAAAAGCATATCGAGAAACCATTAACCCACATAGTAACGTGAAAATTCTGAAATGTATCATAATGTTAAAATACATAAAATCTTATCCTGAATTTAAAGAATTCATTATTACTCAACATTCTAAATTGTTACACCCTGGTATTGAAAAAATGATACGATTATTTAAAGAAACTCACTATTTTCCCGATTATAATAAATTAATTCAAAACATTATCAATGATTGTGAAATTTGTAACCTTGCAAAGACAGAACATAGGCCAACAAAACTAGTTTTCGAAATAACTCCAGAGACAAATAACCCACGCGAAATTTATGTTATTGACTTTTATGCTATTGACAACGAACAGTATTTATCTTGTATAGACGTTTATTCAAAATTTGCTTCACTTATTAAAAGAAACAGTAGAGATTGGTTAGAGGCAAAACGAGCCCTTACTACAATTTTTAACGACATGGGAAAACCACAGAAAATTAAAGCAGACAAAGACTCCGCGTTTATAAGCACTTCTTTAAATACTTTGCTAAACAACGAAGACATACAAATAGATATTACCATAAGTAAAACAGGAATAGCAGACATAGAACGCCTTCATAAAACCATAAATGAAAAAATCAGAATTATCAATACTGAAAACAATAGAGAAAATAAAGAAACACGAATGGAAACAATTTTATACATATACAACCACAAGACTAAACATAACACAACCAGACAGATACCGGCTAACATCCTTCTTTACGCAGACACACCTACTTATGATACCCAGATGATTAAAGAAATGAAAATCAAAAATCTTAACAAAAAACGACAGGATTTCGAAATCGACACAAAATTTAGACAAGCACCCTTAACACGCGCAAAATCAAAGAATCCCTTTAGAAAAACAGGCAGAATAGAACAATTAGACGAAAAACATTATAACGAAAATAATAGAGGTCAAAACGTTATTCATTATAAAAGCAAATTTAAAATAAAAAAGAAATTTAATGACAGCAAATACTTGCAGCAAACCGACACCTCCCAATCATCGGACTCATAATCCCCATAATAACTTGTGCTCCAACACAAACTACAGCAGGAACAATCGAAATCAACCCAATAGAAAACAATCAAGGATTTATCTTGTTTGAATCTGGAACAATACAAATCACCTTTATGCATCACTGTCTCACAATAAATATTACAGAAGTTGAAGAAACATTTAATAGTATAATTAAACAATTTCAATAATTTAAAAATTTCACACAAATTAAATATTTAACCGAGAAAATGGAAAGAGAAATAAATGGCATACGCATCTCAAAACGAAACAAACGAGGACTGGCTAACTTTGTAGGTTCCACATTAAGATATATTTTTGGCACACTAGACGAAGACGACAGACAACATATTGAACAACAAATTTCGACTCTATCACAAGACACAGTACAGGTCAGCACTCTAAACCACGTTATTGACAGTCTCAATAATGGCATAGAAATAATTAACAACCAGTCCAATTCTTTGAAAAAGGAACAAAAATTGAATCTATTAATATTTAATATTGAACATTTTACCGAATATATCGAAGACATTGAAATGGGTTCACAACTAACACTACTAGGAATATTTAATCCTAAACTACTAAAACATGAAAATATTGGCAACATTAATTACAAAAATCTGATAAACATAAAAACTTCCGCTTGGTATAACGTACCTACTAATGAAATATTCCTAATGTCCCACATTCCTATGAAATCAATTGAACGACCAACTTTCATCATTGCACCTTACCCCGAAAATAATGGCCAAATTATTAAGGAAAATATTGAAGGCAAATTCTACTCACATAACAACTATGTTCTAAATACACTAACAAAGAATATTGTCAAAGACCATTGCATAGCTAACATAATAAAACACGAAACACCAACTTGTACTTTTCAAAAATATCGTAAACAATCCTATATTCAATACATTAAACCAAATATACTTATAACCTGGAATATGACCAGAGAAAAACTTTATCACAATTGTAACGGTCAAGAGATTTATATTGAAAATAATAAAATTATAAAAATTCCAACTGCACAGCAGAATTAAAACAAATTACAATATCTAATAGTATTCAACAATACACATATGTAATATTTACTGAACACAATGTAACAAAAATCGAACCAATGTCACACATAGAAATTAAGGAAATGATTTTGTTAAACAATAAGAGTAACACAATTTACAGAAACACTAATAATATTCATATCTGTTTTAGTTTTAATTTACATATTTTACTTTTATATGAAATGTAAAACAGCGCCACACAAAATTATTATCTCTTACCTAAAACCAAGTAAAACCACTAACAAAAATATCGAAAAAGAAACAGAATCAAAAACAGAAATAGCTGAAATTGCAAATCCAGTACCACACTTATATCCAGAAATAATCGCTTGAGGACAAGCTAATATCTAAAAGGTGGGGGAGTGACATATTCATTTCTTCATACGACATATTCACTCTTCATATAAAAAAGCTAAAGCCGATCTTTTGGAAAGCTTCACTCTCCAAAAGCCTCATAAATAACATTCCCCCAAGATACGAACCGCTTAACGGTAACGAGCTTAATGATCTGTTAAGCTTGACATATAAAGCTAAGTAGAACTTAAAAGGCTTATGTTAATCCTCTGTAAAAGGTTTGCTGGGCCGAAAGAATACATTTGTAAATTAGTTCTTAACTGACCTCTGGTGAAACTTATTCAAATAAAGATCATAAAAAGGAAAATATATTTTTTTTCATTAAATCAATCACCAAAAAAGTTTATTATATATATATTAAGTCGAATCGAATAACATAATAACTAGGTTTTTTTTGTGGAAAGTACTCACCTATAAGCTTCGGCAAGGACAGGGTTTTGTTTTATAGCCAATGTTGAGAATTGTGCTGACTTATCAAGACGTCTGCACTGAAAATGAATGGATGACAGCAACAACAAAACTCCAGTATTTGTACTGTCTTGACGCCATAATTGCATGCAATGCTTTTCCGCGCTTTCATAGTCAACAGCTTGGTATTCCCTATGAGCCAACTCCAGTAAACCTTTATTACAATAAAACCGATTTATATAGTTAACATTTTTGGTCTGTTTGTTGTAAAAAGTAAAACTTGTCTTTACATAGAAATATATTTCAAAAATGTAGACTGTCTTTTTATACTTATTTTATTCTACTTATGTTTATTTGCAAATGCCTATCGATGTATCGAAAACTTTTTAAATCTGATTACCTTATGAATTTGTTTAGATGTTATTAAGTTAAGAACATACTTCAATGCGCCTGACAAGACACTTTGTCGCGCTAGAAGGGGAGTGGTCATATTTTTGCATACCAATTGAAATTGTCAAAGAAAAAGTGGGCTTGGCAAAACGTGTGTGGAATACCGATAGAAATTGGAAAAACAAATAAGGAAACGAAAAAAAATTAACATTATTTTTAAAAGTTAGGTCGTGGAAATATTTTCTTTCGCATAATCATGTCAATTTTGTGCAACTACAGAAATAAAAAAGGCGTGAGTCGATGGAGCGCTTGGTAGGATTGGGTACGTTGCAGCAGTGAAAAAAAACAAACCAGCTTTATTCGAAAAAAATGTTAGAACTCGGCTTAAATTTGCAAAGGAACACAAGAACTAGACTATAGAAGACTGTAAACGTGTCATTTAGTCGGACGAATCTAAGTTTAATCGTTATCAATCGGAAAGAAAGCAATACTGTTGGCGGAGACCTGGTAACACGCTTCAAAGGCATCATGTGAAGCAAACTGTGAAACATGAAGCCGGCAACATAATGGCATGGGGGTGTTTCACGTATTCGCACGTTGGACCGTTGTACAAAATTGACGGGATTATGCGAAAGGAACACTATTTGAGCATTTTGCAAACCCATCTTCCCAATTTTTTCGAGTAGTGTGGCTACCCAGAGCAGGAAATCACTTTTCAGCAAGATGGGGATCTCAAGCACACTGCGAAAATTGTTAAAGAATGGCTCGGAAACCAAAATTATAAGATGATGGAGTGGCCAGCGCAAAGAGTCGACCTCGATCCAATTAAGAACCTATGGTCAATCGAAAAGAGACGGCTAGGACAGTATCAGTCAGCCCCATCCAACTTGGACGATTTTTGGAGGCGTGTTGAACAAAAATAAAATAATAATCCGAAAGGAATATTCGAAAAATTATTTGAAAGTATGCCAAGTATGAAAGTATGTATAAAAATGTCATAGAAAAAAAGGGTCTCTGGAAAAAATAATAATAATGAATTTATTTTGTATTTTTTCTCAAATGGTGCACAACTGAGTACATGCCGCTGGTTTTTGTTTTTCAATTATTACTTTTCGATTTCTTCTTTTTCTATTTTGCTATTTACGCCCAATTGTAAGAAATAAACAAGGTGTTCAATAAAAAAAAAGTTTTTGTCATTTACATTACTCGTTTAATATTTATATGAGCTCAAAAATGAAAACGTTGATCGTGGAATCACTTTTGCTCCCCACTGAATCTCTTGCAGAATTCTGGACGGAGGACATCGTCTCAACCTAGATCCTGGAGCCAAAAGTCTTTGCTTGGACAATGAAGGAGGCTAGCCAGCCGGCTGGATCGAACAACTTGGGAATTTGGGAAAGCACTTGACGCTTTGAGAACGACGACCCTGAGGTCAATTATGGAGGAGTGAAGAAAAACTCATCAGACGTCGCCTTCCACCGCACGGCGAGAGTTTTAGCCATGTTCTTTGCGTCGATTTCGAGAAAATCAGCCTGAAGGAGATGGTCAGTCTGGATGTCTGCCAAAATCGCCTTGCTATTGGACGTCCACTTCCTAAGTGGGAACCTATGTACATATGTATATACATATATAGGGTCGGAAAACTTTTTTCAAAAATGTGGGCGGAATCACTCCGTTCATAAGGACAAGCGGACAGAATTTCATACATTTCCAACGATTTTAGTATATCGAGAAACGTGAATTAATGCTATAAATGTACTTTCAAATATTAAATAAAAACCTTCTGCAAACTAAAGAAAAACTGTGCATATACAAGTTTTGGCGGTATTACCAGGATAAAGTTCCGAAAAATTTTACAGCATTTGTTAGATCTTGGCTTGTCTGAAACTGTTCTCAAGTCCCCAGACTGGTATGTAATCGAAAATTTATAAATATAAGACAATGACATAAGAGGAAGATAGGTACATCCTAATGTGTTATCTTGAAAAATGATCAAAGATGTTCTAAAACATACAAAATATAAGTTTTAAAATTAGTAATAAAAAGTTAAACGCATTGAAATTCACGAAATAAGCTATGATATTAAAAAAAGCATGTACATTTAGTTTCTGTTACATTTTTTTTTATTATGATTAAAAACATCTTTTTAATTTCATAATTATGTCCACATTTGTATTTAAAAGATTCCATTTAGATTTTAAAAGCTGAGGAAAACTATATATTTTTTTAACTGTGTAAATTTTTAAAATATATAGAGCGTACAGAACCCCCGTCAAAACCAATTGTTTGATTTATTGATTTTTCGTACTTTGTTTGGGTTTAATTTTAATTCTTATTCATTTGAATTTTGATTATATGTAGTGAATAATTTACATGAAATCAACGAATTCAATTAAATTCCTAGATGTATTCTTTCAAACACATAATACATCGATATGTACATACAATGTGTAGTAATGTAAGATTGTTTCTTACCAACTGATGAAAGAGATTGAATATCATTTTGTTTTCCGACCAGGTGACTTCCAGTTGAACTAGGATTTTGATCTAATAATAAATGGGCCGCGGACGGAAGTTGCTGGCTTTGTCCTTGAGACTGCATATTTCTTAGTAAGTTTGTTCAACATGCATTTAAATCCAACGTTGATAACATGTGTCTTAAATCAATAAGCCACCCTTCAGTAAACACAGTGGATGTTGTTTACATGATTAGACCTTTAATGAAAAATATGATCCGTAAAATATACGTATGAATTGTATAAGTTATAAAGTCAACCTAATTTTACTTTTTTAGAGCTGTTAAAACGATGTACTATAGCAAACTGACGGATAACAAAATATTTGTTTCCTATTCATATAATGAAAACTATGAACAGAAACTTCCTGGCTTATACCCTATTCTTACGGCGACAAATCAAACATTTAAATAATATCAATCTTATACCACATGTAATGTAATAAATAAGACAGACGCTTCAATAGTGGAAAAATTAAGCAAAACAGAAACCAGACTAATTCGATAAAAAGTGTTCACCTGATGTAGAGCATCTGATTTCAACCGTTTCACTTACTTTATCGGACTTGACTGCTAATGGAACAGAGTGGACTCGGCTGTGACTCGCATCTTTTAAAATATATAAGTTTCCGAAAAAACGATTTCAAGGTAATTTAATTAATATTATAAATAAAACATTAAAAGAGATGCTTCCCAAAGAAAAAAATTTGTTTTCCATAATTTGATGGAATTGTACAAACAGATAGTACTTTTGTGCTTTTCTAATATTATCAATTAAATTATGCTATTAATTAAAAGTCTAAAACCGTGTTATAAGATTTGTGTGTAGTCCATTCATTTCATAGAGCGTCGACCGAAAGCACTTGCTTCCAACAACATTTATAGTTTGATTGTAGGACTAATATTAATTTAGATCTCTGTTAAACTATATGTATATATAGAACTGTATATAGAGCTGTGTGGCACGGGAAGGCTTTTCAGCAAGCATAGCAGAAGTATTGCTCATGGTCACAGGGTTTTGATGGTAAAATCCTTTAAGGCGGAAACCAAGGATTTGCATCAAGGTGAGCCCTCTAAAAATGAGTGATAATCCTGTGATAGCTTAGATCAATAAGCTTGCCCTTTCAATTTTTTTCTTTTTATTAAATATTTTTGGCTTTGTATAGTGCGATAGTTTAATGTGGAGTTCCTTGATTTTTATACCATTCGTTGAAAAGTATGTAACAGGCAGAAGGAAGCGTTTCCGACCATATAAAATATATATATTTTTGATCTGGATCAATAGCCCAGTCGATTTGGTCATGTCCATCTGTCCGTCCGTCTGTCCATATGGACGTCGAGATCTCAGGAACTGTAGGGGCTAGAAAGTAAAGATTAATCATACAGTTTTCAGATACATAGACGCACCGGAAGTTTGTTGGCCCATGTTACTAAGCGATGAAAAGTCCGTATTAGGTTGGAAGTGCACCTTCGATTATTAGTTCCATCTCCCCTATTAAAGTCTAGGAAGGAAAAACAACAAGGAAAACATATATATATATATATATATATGTGTTCGAAACAGATCGCTGCTGTAACACTGTACCTGCAGCACTATTCGAGTCTCTCTTTTCGTCCGTCTTCTTTCTTCACTTTGTAATCTTATGCCTATAGGTTAGTCAATCTGCATATATGTACATTAATATAACCTATTTGTGCGCTCTTATTAGTTATAACCTTAGGGGTGGCATATTGGTTGTCTTCCCCATAAACATTTGGTGACCCCGATGTGATCTCACTTTTGATCGGATTCTGCATATAGATCTTGGTATTGTTTAAAAACGTTTAAACAAAACAGTGAGCCATAAATATTCATTTTGGAAATTTCGAATTAGAGCTCTGTTAAATGAAAATGATTTATTAGATATTATTGACAAAGACGCAATAGAAGAGACCAATCAATGGAAAAAGAGAAACAGCAATGCTAAAAATATTATAATTGAGCGATTCGTTCTTAACTTCGCCAATGCCGAGAATAATGCCGATTTTTGAAAATCTTGATGCCATTTATGAACGTAAAAGCTTGGCTTCGCAACTTTCTGTACGGATGCAGTTGCTGGCATTGAAGTTAAAGGGCGACACTTGTCTTGTGAGTCATTTCCATAGCAGAGCTTATTGCGTCGGGTGCTAAGATAGAAGAAATATACAAGACACATTTACTTTGGACCTTCCTTCAAGTTTTGACGGCGTTATAACGGCTATAGAAACTTTATCAGAAGGTAACTTAACATTGACCACGAGATCAAGTTAAAGAGCATCAGTAAGGATACTAGTGCCAAGATGTTACAGGCTGTTCGCGATCTAGATCAAAAGGAAAACAAAATGAGAGTGAGCTTTAAGGGTTCTAAATTTCTCTTAAAAATAAGCTCAAACCAAAACCAAAATGCTATCATTGGGGCACTTAAAGAAAGATTGTAATATTTTTAAAAGAAGTCTGGGAAACCAAAACGGGGAAAACCAATATAAGCAAGCTCAAGTAGCGTCAACTGGGGATCGTGGGTTTGCTTTTATAATGAGGCAAGTGGTTGATAAGGAAAAAAAGAGCGATGTTTTGTTTATCCTAGACTCGGGTGCTTCTGACCATATTGTAAAAGATGACGAACTATTTGCTGAATACACCAACCTCGAAACACCTGTGGAGATTTCAATTGCCAAGGGTAATAAATGCGTTTACGCAACTGCTAAAGGAGTAGTACAACTCAGCAGCTCTGGAAATCAAATTACACTGAAAGATGTGTTATTCAGCAAGGATATTCCTCACAATCTCTTGTCTGTACGAAAGATGCAGGGTGCAGGAATGATCATTGAATTTAGTTCAGGATGATTTAAAGTCACCAAAAATGATCGTTTGGTATTTGACGGTAACTGTGAGTATAATGTTCCAATTATTAAATTTCAATTAAATTATATGGCCTATATATCAAAAATATCTAATAATGCTGATTTTCGTTTGTGGCATGAAAGATTGGGACATATAAGTATTGGGAAGTTTCTAGAAATAAAGCGAAACCAAATGTTTGATGATATTAATCTGTTAGGTAATATAGTGTAGTGTATCTACCCTCAATATGTAGAGTAGAGTTAATATGTAAGTAAAGTATATACATTGTGACACTTTGTCACATAAATGATAATAAGCACAAATAATATCAAAAGACCACCAACACCTACATACACACTCCAGCTCTTGAAATACGATCTAACGCTTATACATAAGCCGATCGCGGAGCGTGAGAATGCTGAGCATGCACTTTGCAGCTCAAGTGGTCAAGCTATACACAAGCTATGTATGCCCTCTGCATACACATGTATATGTATACAATATAACAAACACATAGTCTTAAGCACACCATGTACGGGTAGCTGTACCCAAGAACAGCAATATGAATTCATTCAAATAAAGCGATTCAAACAGAGCAGATGCTATGAGCTCTGCCAACCAAATCTAACTTACCAAATCTAAATTACAACTAAAAGTTATTACAATACCTATTTCAACTACTAAATATTACATGGCGACCGTGACTCGGTCTCGAGTCTGTCTCTGTGTGTGTGGATAAAAATTGTGAATTAAAATGTGCAATTAATACACAAAAACAAATGTGAATAAAACAAATAACACACAGACATAAGCGGCAATTGATGGCAGACGAGCCACAATTGACCGAGGCGCAACCCGAGGTAGAAAGGGACCGGCCAACACTAAAGGAAGCGCTGGAACTAAACCCCACCGATGGACCACGCCCACTCACAATAGCTGAGTACCGGGCACGTCAAGAGAAGCGCCAACCAAGGAAACACAAACGCTCTGGACGTAGAGTAAAATTATTACAACAACGCCGACTGGTCAAGGAAATGACCCAGTTGGCCAAGGAGGAATCAGCCCGGCAACGCTACAAAGAGCGTTTGGAAATCATAGAAAAGGAACTTCGCCAAAGTGCGAAGACACGCAAACGGGCTGCTTAAATGCAAATGCCCCAATTTGCCATAGATTTAAACTAAACTCAAGCCGAGGCGGGAAACCGCTGCTTGAAAAAACTAACAACAAAACTGTCAGGCTATATACTAACAAATGAGGTTGGAGATTTTTTTTTATTCTAATGAAATGTAAACTTTGACTTGTGAGCCAACCACATTAAAACTATCAAATTTCCATGTCTCTGGCACTTGTATATATTTAATACAAGTTGCAAATATTTAAAGTAAATTCATTAAATTTCAATATTCACTATAAAAACTTTTCAAACTTTATTTCCAATAAATTGAGAGATTAAACAGATTTCATTTTTTCATTATTGCAAATTAATATTTCCAAAATGGGTTCTACTGAATCAAAAGTAGATCACCCAACAGCCAATGTAATTAATGAAGTAAAAATAATTGATCACAAAGATGAACTACAAAATATATCCATCTTGTTAATGATTATGACTGTCATATCAATTTTGAGTTTGACCCTTAAGATTTATCAGGAACATAATAAACGACTTAAGAAAAGATATCAGAGCCGTGCAGATGGCCTAGACAAGATATAAACTGTACTTACGAAATAAAACAATATAGATATGACTACAGAATATAAACAACAGTATAGAATACCATTTTTATCAAGGAAAATCACAATATGTAGACATCCTTCTTGTCAAATACATTTATATGATTCAGAATTCCACTTTAGTAGACAAAATTGTTGCAAATATAAAAGAAACACCAAATGAGTGATTCACAGTGGGTACACCTGAAATGGCCCAAAATAGCAGCATCAATAAACCATAATAAAGCAGTATTTGACAAATCATATAAATGTGTAAACAAAGAAGTACCTATTAAAGTAGAGACTCTAGAAATACACATAAAGATAATAATAAAAGAATACAATAATATATGTAGAATAGTCACATCTATAGAAGATAGATTAACAGAAACACATAAGAAACATTGTCATAAAATACTAAGATCTCTCAATAAAAGATTGATCAATATTAGCATCAGACATAATCTAGATATTCAAATACCTGAAGATTTGCATTCATTGATTAATATAGATGAAAACCAATTACAAAATCTCGAGGAGTCTAAAGGTAATATCGACATTGAAATCGAAAGCGATATTGAGTCGTTACCAGAAGACATTGAAATAAAAAACAACGAAACCAAAATGCCAGACCAAATTGAGAAAGATAGAGAATATGTTCGACAATTGTCGACAACAATACCAGAATTCGATGGCAAAAAGTCATCATTGACACGCTTTATAACAGCGTTAAGAATAACAGATAGAACAAAGGGAACTCAGGAAGATCTAGCAGTAGAGATAATAAAATCAAAAATAATAGGACCAATTTTATACAAAGTAACAAATGAAACAACCATCAGAGGCATCATTGACATACTAAATAGTAATGTAAAAGGTGAATCAGCTGAAGTTGTAAAAGCAAAGTTACTAAACATTAAACAGAAAGGGAAGACAGCTTCCCAATACACCACTGAAATTGACAATTTGCGTAAGGAATTAGAAACAATATATATTGACTTAGGCCTTTCAGCCGAAATTGCGGATAACTTCGCAACTAAAGAGTCAATACAAGCAATGACCAAAAATTGTGAATACGAAAAGCTACGAATAATACTCGAAGCTGGTAATTACAATACATTCAGTGATGCAGCAGGAAAATACATGCACTGCTCCACTGAAATGACAGGCAGTCCCAGTAGCGTCCTATATTTCAACAATGGACAACAAAACTACAGGGGAAATAACAACTATCGCGGCCATTACCGAGGCCGAGGCCGAGGCAACCGCGGTGGTTACAATACCAATTACAACAACAGAGGTAACTTCAGAGGAAATTACAGAGGAAACAACCGAGGAAGGAATAATTCCAACCGAGGTAATAGACAAAATCAAAATAACAACAACAATCACAATGTCCGAGCAATCGAAACTGCTAGTACATCAAAAAATGCTACAGCTTCGGAAAACTAAATAAGACGGTTCACACAATCAATCTTAATTTCAACATTTTTATACATGTGCATAATAATAATACGAATACAAAATTAACATTTTTAATAGATACAGGAGCAGATATTTCACTTATCAAAAACAGCTCAGATAATTTCCAAGACATAGACCAAAATACAATAACAAACATTTTTGGAGTTGGAGAAGGTTCAACAACCTCTCTAGGTCTAGTAAACATAGAACTAGCAACAAATAATTACATAATTCCACATAATTTCCACATAGTTAATTCTAATTTCCCAATACCCACCGATGGAATCATCGGAATAGACTTTATAAAGAAATACAATTGCAAATTAGATTTTAATACAGAAGAAGACTGGTTAATTTTGCGACCAGACAATATCACCTGTCCAATAAACGTACCAATAACACATACAATAGGCAATAACTCAACGTTATTACCAGCCCGATCCGAAGTAGTCCGACTAATTAAATTAAATACATCCGATGAACAGATCCTCATTCCTAATCAAGAAATAGACACAGGCATCTTTATTGCAAATACAATAACGACTAGTAAAAACACAGTAATTCGTATAATAAACACAACCAAAAGAAACCAAATAATAAATATTGATAAGATACAATTTGAAAGTCTTAACAAATATGAAATAGTAAAAACAATTGATAACGAAAGAAATGAACATTATTTACAAAAATTAAACAAAAATTTTCCACCATTGTTTAAAAAACAACTAAACAAGAGAGAACGCTATAGTCGAGTTCCCCGACTATATGATACCCGTTACTCAGCTAGTGTAAGTGCGAAGGACAGTTTTTGGCGGTTTGTGGGCGTTAGAGTGGGCGTGGCCAAAAGTTTTTTGGCAAATAGATAGAAATTTACAAGACTAATACAAAACTGAAAAAATATCAAAACATTTTTCAAAAGTGTGGGCGTGGCAGCTTTGGGCGGTTTGTGGGCGTTAGAGTGGGCGTGGCCAAAAGTTTTTTGGCAAATAGATAGAAATTTACAACACCAATACAAAAATGAAAAAATATCAAAACATTTTTCAAAAGTGTGGGCGTGGCAGCTTTGGGCGGTTTGTGGGCGTTAGAGTGGGCGTGGCAAAAAGTTTTTTTGCAAATCGATAAAAATTTACAGGACCAACACAAAAATGAAAAAATATTAAAACATTTTTCAAAAATGTGGGCGTGGCAGTTTTGGGCGGTTTGTGGGCGTAAGAGTGGGCGTGGCAACCTGAATCGACAAACTTGCGCTGCGTCTATGTCCCTGGAGTCTGTATACTTAATCTCAACTTTCTAGCTTTTGTACTTCCTGAGATCTCGACGTTCATACGGACAGACGGACAGACGGACAGACGGACAGACAGACGGACGGACAGACGGACATGGCCAGATCGACTCGGCTACTGATCCTGATCAAGAATATATATACTTTATATGGTCGGAAACGCTTCCTTCTGCCTGTTACATACTTTTCAACGAATCTAGTATACCCTTTTACTCTACGAGTAACGGGTATAATAAATTATGCACAAATTACACAGACATATTCGGACTTGAAACCGAATCTATAAGTACCAATAATTTTTACAAACAAAAATTAAGATTGAAAGATGATGAACCGATATACACCAAAAATTATAGAATACCAGAATCACAGAAAGAAGAAATAAATAGACAAGTTAAAAAATTAATAGATGATAAAATAGTAGAACCAGCCGTATCTGAATACAACAGCCCATTGCTACTAGTACCGAAGAAATCATTACCAGGTTCCGCAACAAAACGATGGCGACTGGTAATCGATTATAGACAAATTAATAAAAAGCTCTTATCAGACAAATTTCCACTTCCAAGAATAGACGATATTCTTGATCAATTAGGACGAGCAAGATACTTCTCGTGCCTAGACTTAATGTCAGGATTCCATCAAATAGAACTAGATGAAAAATCAAGAAACGTAACGTCATTTTCAACGAGCAACGGCTCCTATCGCTTCACGCGATTACCCTATGGTTTAAAAATTGCGCCCAACTCATTCCAAAGAATGATGACAATGGCATTTTCTGGATTAGAACCTTCACAGGCATTCCTGTATATGTATGACTTAATAGTCATCGGTTGTTCCGAAAATCATATGATCAAAAATTTGACTAACGTCTTTGACCTATGTAGGAAAAATAACCTAAAACTACACCCAGACAAATGTTCATTCTTCATGCACGAAGTGACTTTTCTAGGTCATAAGTGTACTGATCGTGGTATTTTGCCAGATGATAAGAAATACGAAGTCATTGACAAATACCCCGTCCCTACGGACGCAGACAGCGCAAGAAGATTCATTGCATTTTGCAATTATTATAGACGTTTCATCAAAAATTTTTCTGGCTACTCTCGTCACATAACAAGGTTATGTAAAAAGAATGTAAAATTCGAGTGGACTTCAGAATGCCAAAATGCATTCACATATCTCAAACAATCATTAATACAACCCACGTTATTACAATATCCAGATTTCAGCAAAGAATTTTGCATAATAACAGATGCAAGTAAACAAGCTTGCGGGGCAGTATTAACACAAACATACGATGAGATACAACTACCAGTAGCATATGCCTCTCGCAGCTTCACTAAGGGAGAAAGTAACAAAAACACTACAGAGCAAGAATTAGCGGCAATACACTGGGCAATTAACTACTTCAGACCATACATATATGGCAAACATTTCGTTGTAAAAACAGATCATAGGCCTTTAACATACCTCTTCTCAATGAGAAATCCTACTTCCAAACTCACTAGAATGAGACTTGATTTAGAAGAATATGAGTTCACAGTAGAATATCTTAAAGGAAAAGATAATCATGTAGCCGATGCGTTATCAAGAATAACCATCGATGAATTAAAAAACATGCAAAAACAAGTCTTGAAAGTCACTACAAGACAACAGAGTAGACAAAACAACTGCGCAGTAAATGAAAAAGAACAAGAAATTTTGCCAAGGCAAATACTTGAAAATGCTTCTAAGCCCAACGTATATGAAGTCATCAATAATGACAATGTACGAAAAATAGTGACCTTGCATATAACTGACACATTATGTTTCTTAAAACATGGTAAGAAAATTATTGCAAGAATTGAGATTAGCGACCTATATACTAATGGAACTCTCGACTTAGGTCAGTTCTTCCACAGGCTTGAAAAAGAAGCCGGTATACTTGGTATCAGCCAACTCAAAATGGCACCGAGCGGAAAGATCTTTGAATTAATTTCAACTGAAACTTTCAAAAATATGGGCAATAAATTTTTAAAACAAATAAGAGTAGCGCTACTCAAGCCGGTGACCACAATATCTGATGATATTGAAAAAGAAGCAATACTGTCTACATTTCACAATGATCCTATTCAAGGAGGTCATACTGGCATTTCAAGAACGCTAGCGAAAATCAAAAGACATTACTATTGGAAAGGGATGACAAATTTCATATCTCAGTACATACGTAAATGTCCAGAATGTCAGAAAGCAAAAACAACAAAGCACATAAAGACCCCTTTAACAACTACAGACACACCAACTAAAGCATTTGACAAAGTCATTATTGACACAGTTGGACCATTACCCAAATCAGACAATGGTCATGAATACATAATTACTTTAATATGTGATCTGACCAAATACCTTGTTGCTATCCCCATAGCAAACAAAAGTGCTAATACAGTAGCCAAGGCTATATTCGAATCATTCATTCTCAAATACGGTCCGATGAAGACGTTCATCAACGATATGGGAACAGAATATAGAAACACAATCATGAACGAACTTTGTAAGTATTTGAAAATAAACAATCTTACATCAACAGCTCACCACCATCAAACACTTGGTACGGTAGAGAGAAGCCACAGAACACTAAATGAATATCTACGTTCATACATATCAGTCGATAAAACTGATTGGGACGTATGGCTTAACTATTTCGTATATTGTTTCAATACTACACCATCAATGGCACATAACTATTGTCCATATGAATTAGTATACAGTAAAACACCTAATTTACCTAAAGAATTAAGCATTAAAAATAACATAGACCCTATATACAACATAGATAATTACGCAATAGAATCTAGATACAGATTAGAAATGGCATACAAAAGAGCCAGAATAATGTTAGAAAACCATAAACGTAAAAATAAGGAATACTACGATAGGAAAGTACTAGATAAGGAAATAATAATTAACGATAAAGTTCTTTTAAGAAATGAAACAGGACATAAACTAGACAATAGATATTTAGGACCATATATAGTAGTAGGAATAGAAGAACCGAACAATATAATAATAAAAGACGATAAAAACAAAACTCAAAAAGTTCATAAGGATAGATTAAAAACTTTTAATGAATAACGTAATTTTTCATTTAATAACAAATAAATACGAAACATTTAAACTCTCAAATTTTATTCAAAAGAAAACACAAATTATTCTTATCATCATCATGCAACCGATTGGTCTGATCAACCACATCAACAGAACATGGTAATGATGACAATAATATACAAAAATTAAAAAAATACAAAAATTTCATGAATTTACGAATTTACAAAGAGACACAATATTTTTAAATCTACACAATACATATAAATAAATAACAAATCAAAATACAATTTTATATACACAACAATAAAAAAAAAAAAAATTTTTAAATGTATATTATAATAAAAAAAAAAAAAAAACGAAAAACAAAAATAGCAAAAATATAAAATAATGGAAAAAAAAAAAATAATAATTTTTTTAAAAATGACTACATATATTACGTCATTTCTTTAAAAAGGGAGGTGTAGTGTATCTACCCTCAATATGTAGAGTAGAGTTAATATGTAAGTAAAGTATATACATTGTGACACTTTGTCACATAAATGATAATAAGCACAAATAATATCAAAAGACCACCAACACCTACATACACACTCCAGCTCTTGAAATACGATCTAACGCTTATACATAAGCCGATCGCGGAGCGTGAGAATGCTGAGCATGCACTTTGCAGCTCAAGTGGTCAAGCTATACACAAGCTATGTATGCCCTCTGCATACACATGTATATGTATACAATATAACAAACACATAGTCTTAAGCACACCATGTACGGGTAGCTGTACCCAAGAACAGCAATATGAATTCATTCAAATAAAGCGATTCAAACAGAGCAGATGCTATGAGCTCTGCCAACCAAATCTAACTTACCAAATCTAAATTACAACTAAAAGTTATTACAATACCTATTTCAACTACTAAATATTACAATAGAGCAGAACAATAAATTATGTGTAGCTTGTGTAAAAGGGAAGCAATCCAAACTTAAATTTAAAAAATCTAAAATTAAAGACTATATTAAAAGACCATTATTTGTAGTACATTCGGATGTCTGTGGTCCAATTACACCATCAACAATTGATAATAAGAACTACTATGTGGTCAGTATACACATTACTGTGTATTACTACGTATTTAGTATCCTACATGTCAGATGTTTTTTCAGTTTTTAAAGATTTTGTTGCCAAAGGCGAAGCTCACTTCAATGTAAAAGTGGTAAATCTTTACATAGATAATGATAGGGAATATTTATCAAATTAAATGCGAGAATTTTGTGTAGAAAAAGGCATAAGCTATCATTTAACTGTTCCTCACACTCCACAATTGAATGGTGTTTCTGAGCGTATGATTAGAACAACAACTGAGAAAGCTCATGCAATGCTTACGGGAGCCAAATTGAATAAAAGCTTTTGGGGTGAGGCTGTTTTAACAGCAACTTATTTGATAAACAGATGCCCAAGTAGAGCCTTGCAAAATATAAAGAAAACGCCGTATAAAATGTGGCATGACAAGAAGCCAGTTTTGAAATATCTGAAGATATTCGGATCAACAGTTTATGTACTTAATAAAGTGAGAAAACGCAAATTCGATGAGAAATCGATTAAGTGTATTCTTGTTGGAAACGAACCGAATGGTCCCAAATTGTGGAATGTGGAAATGAGGAAATTTATGACAGCTAGAGATGTTGTGGTGGATGAGACTAATATAATATGTTAAATACTAGATCTGTAGATGATAGTGTCAAGCAATCGCAAGACAATCTATCTGAACCTGAAAGTACAGAACAGGTTGAAGACTCTTGTTTGCAACATAAAATTGATGACGAAAATATTGATGAGTCTATAAATGAGAAATCTGAGAATTTTGAATCAGATATACAGTCTAGTGAAAATTCCACAAATCTTAAGAATGCCGATCCAGTTTATAATTCTGGTGACAAACTACAGAATTCACAAAGAGAGAATAAAGAAATAAGAAGAAGTGAAAGAATAAAAGGTAGACCAAAATTATCTTATAGATTAATAGAAAAATGTTTAATGAGCGAGTTACCGGTTCCAACCGGCACACAAACCCTCCAGCGAAGCCACCCCGGCTTACCCTGGAGTTGGTACAAAGTAACCAATGTATAAGCAATGGTTTAAATTAGGCCACCCAACGACCGTTCAGCGAACGGCCGTTGTCAACAGCGGGGAAATGTTTACATGACATTTACACAGGAAACCCCCACTTCTCCGGACTGGGTAATAGGACAGCAAGAATTGACACAGCACTCCACATTTTCGGCAACCCGACTCACCCACTTAAGAGTGTGCGACGCAGCATTTAACTATAACACTTACACATGTAGTATTTAAGACCCTATGTATTTCCTATGTACTTTTCTCAGCGGAGATCTCATTGTGACCGCCGCTGCAAATAAAGATCAGATTGATTTTTACATTCGAACAAGTAACACGCCTTCTATTCAAAAGACCAAACTCGGAACTTCGGACCAACACTCAACAAACTCGCAGAACCACCAACATTATTCAGGACAAGCATCCTGAATCATAACTGGCGCAGCCGACGACTACGAACCGGGATGGGTCGCTTCATAATGATGTTATTGTAAGCTTACACACACACTAATTGATGGTTATCTGTGAGTAGTAAAATTTTTGTTTCAAATTAAAATATCTGAGTATAAAGTAATACTAAAGAAAATAAGGTGCGACATGGGAAGCAAAAGAAGAAAGAGAGCAAGGAAAGTGTCGTTGTGGTGTTGTGACAAAATTGATAAGTGTGCAGTCGTAAAAAATTATTTGGCTAGACAAAGAAAGAATTTGGTGATAATATAATCGAACAAAGAAAGAGAATAAATAATAATAAATAATAGAGATTGTAAAGAATACGAAATAATTTTATATTGGCCACAGTGCATGTGACACTTAGCCTGAGTCAGAAAACAATTTTTTTTTTTTGTTTTTTTATTTGCGCTGACCGGGAAAATTAATTGGAAGTGCTTCTTCAGTCCCATCGCGGTTCTGCAGAATGCGGCCAATTTGTTTTTGTTGTGTAACAAAAGAAAATAGATATAGGTCAGGAATGGCTTCTGCAGTCATATCGTGTTGTTCTGCAGAGCGCTGTAAAATGTACGTTTTATTGATGAAGTAATAAGAAAGAAAGAAAAGGATAAAAAAAAGAAAAGAGACAAAGGAATATAAAGAGAAAATTTAAAGATATTGCTGAAACAAATCTGCAGTCCCATCGTGTGTTCTGCAGATTGTTGCAATATTTTTCTTTAGTGTCAATTGATGAATAAAAGAACAAATAAAAAGAGAAGAAAAAGAAAATATAAAAAGAAAAGCTAAAAAAAAAAAAAAAATTTTGTTAAAATAACTGCAGTTCCATCGTGTGTTCTGTAGATTATTACAATATTTTCTTTTCATGTAATTGATGAATAAAAAAGAAAGAAAATAAAGGAATATAAGAAAGATCAAAGATAAATACATAAGAGTCAGCTCCTGCTAGTCCCATCGCGTGTTCTGCAGAGGGCTGCTCAAAGTATGAGGGGTACTTGTAAAGAGGGCCGTGCACTCCCATGTCGTAGCTTAAAAGGAAGGAACTTCCAACAGTATAGAATTAGACTGATAATTTTTTTTTAATGAGTTTTGCTCACTATGTTTGCTTTTAAATACAAAAAAAAAGAGAAGAGAAGAGCCTAAGAAAATACAAATATACGCTAGCTTGGCCTTAAATATTTACGATTACGAATTTTATACCTTCACAGGTAAAAAGAACACAACACTTGAGAGCCTCAACCACGACCTTACCTTACTAAATATACAAATTCTACACATCATAGTACCTAAGTATAATAAGTACACTTGTTAAGAATTATTCACAATTGAGAGTATTCAGAGTTATTCACAATTGAGCGTGACCTTCTTTAAAGATATAATAAAAGTGGTCTTAATGCCTAACATAAGTAAAGTTAAAGATCTAAATAAGCCCACCCAAATTACCACTAGAGCAGTCTGTAAAAAGAAGGTTGTTAGCGAGAAGGAAGTACAGGCTAGTTCATTGTCCTTAAGACCTAGAGTTCCGTCCGCTAGTTCAAATATGGATTCGAGTACTACCTCATCGCCGCCTCTGACCGCCAATATGGCCATAAATCCTGTTGAATTGGTGGCATCAATGAGGATTCCGGATATAATCCGGTTCTTAAAGAGGCCCTAATTAGACACTGCAGGGACAGAAGGGACGAGGAGACTCTAATGTCGGAGCTATTTAATTTGAAGCAAAGACAGTTGCCACTACAAAGTTTGTACGAACAAATTTCGAAGATAAAGTTAGCGCTCTTCAGACTAATTGAGGCATAAGAGACCGAAGCACTAACAATTAGAGTTAGGCAGAAGGTCGTTTCGCAAACAGTCCTCACGACATTCCTTGGGGGACTGCGGGGAAACCTCGGTGGGATAGTCAGACCCTGGAGGCCGCAAGACCTCGAAGAAGCTTATGACGTAGCCATCAAAGAGAGGAATTTATATTTTTCTGAAGGTTCGGCGTACAATCAACAAAGGCAACCAATGCGGCAGAACGATCGTTTTCGCCCAAATTACAATCAGTACCAAAATAGGGACCGGGATCAGTTTCAAAACAGGGCCTATAACCAGTACCAAAGTAGGGATCGTTACCAATACCAGAACAGGGACAATAATCGCTACAATCGTAATACATACGAGAACAATAACAGGAACTCGAGATATCCAGCCATTTTGCCAAATGATAATACGCCTAGTACATCAAACGCTGCGGCGAAGAAGAACGCTAATATGAACAGGCCAAGTACAAACGGACAAAGACTGTTTAATATTGAGACAAATACCAAGACAAACGATACTGAATCGTCACATAACTTCGAAGAGGACGGAAATTTTCGGACAGGAGCCTCGAAAAACAAACGGGATTCTTGAGTAAATTTCAGTTGGACGCTAACTTGCCGTATATAATTCTATCATTTCAAAACAATATACGGGAGCTCAAGGCTCTTTTATCACCCCTAAATTTGTACCAGATAATGCAAGAATTGCTTTGGAAAAACCCATTTCCATTAGTACATGTTCCATGTTTTACAAGAACACCCAATTTCACAGATGGCAATATTACCCATTTTCGAGCAAGTTAATGATCAAAGAGAATTCCCTTTTCTAATGTTTGACTTTCACCAATTTTTCGATGGATTAATAGGCATGAATATTCTAACCCAGTTGCCAGCTATAATCGACATCGCACAATTGACTTTCACGTTGCCCAATACAATTCTGCCTTTGAGGGTAGAGCTTAATCGTTCTTCGGAGGTTTATGAAATTAAGGAGGAGTCTAAATCCTTGATCAAGGTTCCAGTTAGTGTCAAAGAGGGGTTATTTTTGTGTGAACACATTCGCCTCGGGGACGATTTTTTCATTACTGGGGGAATTTACAGGGCGCACAACAACACGGGACTGATCGAAGTTAATAATTTTTCTGTGGAACGGAAGAAGTTCGTTTTGGATTCGAGTTTAGAGGTAAAGGAATTTAATGAAGACGATTTCGCCTGCATTAATGTGATGACCAATAACATCGAGTACAAGAATGAGGACCATTCTTCCATACTAGACGCCATTCGTGCGGAGCATCTCAATGAGGAAGAAAAACAACAACTTTATTATAAACTCTCATTTACCAATCAGGTGAAGCACGAAATAAGGACGTCGGACGAAAGACCCATATTTTGTAGACCATTTAGGTTCAGTCCAACGGAATCCACGGACATCCACAATCAGATAGGTAAACTGTTGCAGCAAAACATTATTAAACACAGTCATTCACCATGGAGCGCCCCAGTGTTTCTTGTTTCTAAGAAGATGGACGCTTCAAATACAAAGAAATGGAGAATGGTAGTGGATTTCAGGAAACTGAACGAAAAGACGATTAAGGATAGGTACCCCATGCCCAACATTAACGATGTACTCGACAGAATCGGTGGGGCGAAATATTTCACGGCGTTGGATTTGGCCAGCGGTTACCACCAAATTGAAATGGATCCCAATGACACGCCTAAAACGGCCTTCGCGGCATTAGGGGGGCATTACGAGTTTATTCGTATGCCATTCGGGCTCACGAACGCCCCAGCAACATTTCAAAGAGTGATGGATAGCGTGTTAGCCGACCTCAATGAAGTATGCTGTTTAGTTTACCTAGATGACATCATAATTTTTTCGCCATCCTTGCAAGATCACATCACCCATTTGAACGCAGTGTTTCGCAGATTAAGTCAGGCTAATTTAATAATTCAACCAGATAAATCGGAATTTTTAAGGAAGGAGATCGAGTATTTGGGGCATATTGTCACGGAGGATAGAATTAAGCCAAAGATTGCGGCGGTGAAGGCGTTCCCAATTCCGACTACCAGAAAGGAGATCAAATCCTTCCTAGGCCTTCTGGGATATTATAGGAAATTCATTCGGGATTTTGCCAAGATCACCAAACCAATGACACAACAGTTAAAGGTCAAAGCACCGGTATTAGTATCGGAGGACTTCAAGAAATCGTTTGAAACATGTAAGACCCTGCTGTGTAACGACCCTTTGTTAAAATACCCCGATTTCAAGAAACCCTTTATATTGACAACAGATGCTAGTAATGTGGCAATAGGGGCGGTACTGTCACAAGGTACGGTAGGCTCAGACAGGCCAGTTTCCTTTGCGAGTAGAACACTAAATCCGCGGGAGGAAAATTATTGCACCGTGGAGAAAGAAATGCTAGCAATTATTTGGGCCACCAAATATTTCCGTCCGTACCTATTTGGTCAAAAATTTAAGATCATTACGGACCATAGACCATTGACCTGGTTAATGAATTTCAAAGAACCAAATTCAAAGTTGGTTCGATGGAAACTTCAGTTGATGGAGTACGACTACGAGGTAGAGTACAAGAAGGGACCACAGAATGTAGTAGCTGATGCGCTGAGTCGCGTAAGAATGGAGACAAACTGCATTTCCAACTCAGGCTCGCACGATGAAATAATTAGGACAGCCGATAGACCAATAAATGAATTTAAATCACAATACACTTTCGAGCTTGGGAACGAGGACAGGACTAGAAATTACATTTTATTCAAAAACAAATTTAGACGTTCAATAGTTAAAGTCAAGTTACGCCTAAAAGATTACACGATATTTTCGCATCCGACCCAATCTTTGACCTAATAAAGGAATCACACGCCCAACATTTTAAGGAGTACACACTAATCAGATGTAAATCCCTTCTAATGGATGTTACTGGTAGGGAAGAACAAGAGCAGGCTATTAAAGAGTACCATGTAAAGAATAATCATCGGGGAATTGAGGAGACCTTGAATCACCTGAAGAGATCCCTTTATTTTCCATATATGAAACAGAAAATCACCCAGATAGTTAATATGTGCGATACGTGTCAAACTCTCAAGTATGACAGAAGACCACCTAAACCCGAGTTTCAAAAGCCCGAGACTCCGGGGGTGCCGCTGCAGATTGTTCATATGGATATCTATACCATAAATAGACGGACCATCCTGACATTGATTGACAAATTTTCAAAGTTTGCCAGCGCTTATACAATCCCAGCTAGGAGTTGTATAAATGTGGTCAAATCCTTAAGACACTATTTTTGTGTCGTGGGTATACCAACAAAGCTGGTGTTTGATCAGGGCACGGAATTCTCTGGGAAGATTTTTACGGATTTTTGTAAACAAAATAATATCGAGACACACATGACATCGTTCCAGCAATCTTCTAGCAATTCTCCGGTGGAAAGACTACATTCATCGCTCACTGAAATTTACAGAATTATCTTCGAAAACAGAAAGGCTGGAAAGCTGGACTGCGACCACAAAGAAATTTTATGCGAAACGTTAATTACATATAATAACGCCATACATTCAGCCACGAAATTTACGCCGTTTGAATTACTTTCAGGGAGAACGCAAGTGTTCAACAAAGAAGTTACGTTCGATAGGGAACACGATTACTTGCAAAAACTAAATGAATTTCAAAACACATTGTACCCTAGAGTCAAAGCGCTGGTACAGCAGAAGATGGAGGCTAGAATTGACAAATTAAACAAAGATAGGTCCCAGCCAATCGCAGTAGATTCAGAAGATACAGTTTTCAGAAAAGAAAATAGAAGAAATAAACTCACACCTCGTTTTTCAAAGCATAAAGTACTAAAGGATAACAGGATCACACTAGTTTCAGCAAAAAAACAAAAATTACACAAAGCAAAAATCAGAGACAGAATTATTAAGAAACAAATCCCTATTGATCTTGCAGGTTCACTTCCATCGCAGCCCAGGACTTAAAAGTCCAGAATTTAGGGAATGATACACCCCTACTAAAAATTAACCTGGGACAAGCAAGAGTCGTTCAGTCCCATAAATTCCTTATCCATAGAATTAATCTCCAGGAATTTATCGATGGTACGGTCAACTTCCAGCGGACTATTAACAAGCTGGAGAGGAACATACAATCGGAGTATGCAATTGAAAGTTTGTCAACAAAGGTGGGACAGTTGCAGGCTAGGGTGGAAAAATTGCTGCCGAATCGGAGACAGAAGAGGGGATTAATTAATGGTTTGGGAAATGTGATTAAGATCGTAACAGGGAATCTAGATGACTCAGATGGACGCAGAATTCAAGACAGTTTAAAGACAATCTCGGAGAATCAGAAAGACCTCACAGTAAACGTAAACAAACAGGAGGTGATCAACAACGACATTCTGAATAGATTCGACAACATAACGGAACACATCAATAGGGAGCAACAGATAATTAATAATTTTTTGAATTCCTATAAAGATAGCATGTTTAAAACGGTTAACGCTGAACACCATCTTTTACATACAATGCAATATGCCTCTAGAATAAATATGAATTTGGAGATTTTATCGGACCATTTAAAGAATATAGAAGACAGCTTATTATTAGCCAAACTAAAAATCCTACACACTTTTATTGTATCTGCGGAGGAAGTAGAAATAATCCGAAAAGAATGAAACGACCCGGAGTTACGGGGAGTTACTCACTATGGAGACGTCAAATTGTAAAACAAAAGAAATAAGCAGCCAAGAAATAATAACTGAAATAGAACCAGCACACATTTTAATATTAAATACACAAAACACAGTTATTGAATCTAATTGTACCACAAGAATTTCCATAAAAGGTTCCGCTCTAGTAACGTTCGAAAACTGCAAGGTTTTGATAAACCAGATTCCTTATGACAAGGAACTATCATCATATGAGGAGAAGTTAGACGCCCATATCCCAATTATAAAGAATATAAATTTCACCGAGAGTACAGAAGACATTAATTTGCAAAAGTTAAATTTAAGATCTATCCACGCTTCTAACTCAATTATTTATTGGAAGAACTTTACAACAACAAATCTGGGAGCATTATATATATTATTAATACTTGGAGCAGCGACGACAACATGCCTTATCTACGCAAGAAGGAGGGTGGAGTTTACTACAATACCAGAGCCAAGTTTCGTGACGACAACTCCTTCGCTGTGGCCGTCACTTCAATCCGGGAGGGGAGGAGTTACCGGTTCCAACCGGCACACAAACCTTCCAGCGAAGCCACCCCGGCTTACCCTGGAGTTGGTACAAAGTAACCAATGTATAAGCAATGGTTTAAATTAGGCCACCCAACGACCGTTCAGCGAACGGCCGTTGTCAACAGCGGGGAAATGTTTACATGACATTTACACAGGAAACCCCCACTTCTCCGGACTGGGTAATAGGAGCACAACAATGATGTACCCAGCAACTTTGAAGAAATTAAGCATCGAAATGACAGAGTCGTTTGGGAAAGGGAAATTCGTGATGAATTAGATTCTCATTTAGAAAACAACACGTGGTCCTTTTATAAATTTGGTAATTTATTGAAGTATAAAGCCAGGTTAGTGGCGCGTGGCTTCACTCAAGAATATTTGACAGACTATGATGAAACTTTTGCGCGAATCTCTAGTTTCCGTTTCATATTGGCACTTTCAAATCAATAAATCAATAAAGACAGCATTCCCAAACGGAGTTCTAAAGGAGGATATTTATATGCAGGTTCCTCAAGGCTTAGTACATAATCAGAATACAGTTTGCAAACTAAATAAAGCCATATATGGCCTTAAGCAAGCAGCTAGATGCTGGTTCGAAGTGTTCGAAGATGTATTAAAAGAAATTGGTTTTGTTAACAGCGGAGTAGATCGCTGTATTTATATTATAGACAAAGAAAATATGTCTATAAATATATATAATAAACTTTTTTGGTGATTGATTTAATGAAAAAAAATATATTTTCCTTTTATAATCTTTATTTGATAAGTTTTCACCAGAGGTCAGTTAAGAACTAATTTACAAATGTATTCTTTCGGCCCAGCAAACCTTTTACAGAGGATTAACATTAGTCTTTTAAGTTCCACTTAGCTTTAAATGTCAAGCTTATCGGATCGTTAAGTTCGTTATCGTTAAGCGGTTTGTATCTTGGGAGAATGTTATTTATGAGTCTTTTGAAGAGTGAAGCTTTCCAAAAGATCGGCTTTAGCTTTTTTATATGAAGAGTGAATATGTCACTCCCCCACCTTTTAGATATAAGCTTGTCTTCAAGCGATTATTTCTGGATATCAATGTGGTGATGCATTTTAATTTCAGCTATTTCTGTTTTTGATTCTGTTTATTTACGATATTTTTGTTAGTGGTTTTACTTGGTTTTAGGTAAGAGATAATAATTTTGTGTGGCGCTGTTTTACATTTCATATAAAAGTAAAATATGTAAATTAAAACTAAAACAGATATGAAGATTATTAGTATGTTTCTGTAAATTGTGTTACTCTTATTGTTTAACAAAATCATTTCCTAAATTTATATTTGTGACATTCGATCGATTTTTATACCCGTTACTCGTAGAGTAAAAGTGTATACTAGATTCGTTGAAAAGTATGTAACAGGCAGAAGGAAGCGTTTCCGACCATATAAAATATATATATTCTTGATCTGGATCAATAGCCCAGTCGATTTGGTCATGTCCATCTGTCCGTCCGTCTGTCCATATGGACGTCGAGATCTCAGGAACTATAGGGGCTAGAAAGTAAAGATTAATCATACAAGTAGCTGAAATATACGGTAACGACGGTTTTTTAACGGTTTTATGATTATATGATTTTTTATATACACGTATACACGACCCTATAACCAGTTTGTTTGATATTTCTAAATATTTCTCAACTAATAATCCAACCACCAGTTACCTTCCCAGAAAATTGAGGACACAGTAAGGTGCATAGCCTTGAACAGAAATCTCACCCCCACCCTTGCGATCATCCTTATGACTGCTTGTGCGCGCAGGTACACCCCCTTCCAAGATTGCTTGTGCGCACCCCCTTCCAAGATTGCTTGTGCGCGAAGAAGTGCAATTGTAATTTTGAGAGTTTTTATGAAAAGTCGTATTTTTAATTTCAGAATCGTGAAAAGCATACCATTGGAAAGGGCTTGAAAAATCCTTTCCAATGACACCCAACTTCTTTTTTTTTTTTTTTTAGAGAGGGATCCCCATAGCATATACCGAATCGGCGGTTTTGGCCTGTTTTCGGGTAGTAGTGGGAATATACGGGAGCGGCGGTTTGGGAGCGGCGGTACTTAGCGGAGACACGAACCTATGATTAGTCAAGACGCATTTAGTTGGATATATGCAATTCTTATTGGAACATTCTTGTTAGAACACTTATTAGGTTTCAGGAAAATCCTGTTAGAAGGTTTGTGTGTAAACGGTGTAATAGGAAAAATGAGCTAGAGAGATCCCTTTTGGGGTTGAGTGTAATTTTACGTATTGATTTTACTTCGTCGAGTAGATATTTATGTATAGAAGAGTTGCTTATAATTATACCCGTTACTCGTAGAGTAAAAGGGTATACTAGATTCGTTGAAAAGTATGTAACAGGCAGAAGGAAGCGTTTCCGACCATATAAAGTATATATATTCTTGATCAGGATCAATAGTCGAGTCGATCTGGCCATGTCCGTCTGTCCGTCCGTCTGTCTGTCCGTCTGTCCGTCTGTCTGTCTGTCCGTCCGTATGAACGCTGAGATCTCAGGAACTACAAAAGCTAGAAAGTTTAGATTGGGCATACAGACTCCAGAGACATAGACGCAGCGCAAGTTTGTCGATTCATGTTGCCACGCCCACTCTAACGCCCACAAACCGCCCAATACTGCCACGCCCACACTTTTGAAAAATGTTTTGATATTTTTTCATTTTTGTATTGGTCTTGTAAATTTCTATCAATTTGCCAAAAACCGTTTTGCCACGCCCACTCTAACGCCCACAAACCGCCCAAAGCTGCCACGCCCACACTTTTGAAAAATGTTTAGATATTTTTTCATTTTTGTATTAGTCGTCTAAATTTCTATCGATTTGCCAAAAAACTTTTTGCCACGCCCACTCTAACGCCCACAAACCTGCACTTCTACTAGCTGAGTAACGGGTATCAGATAGTCGGGGAACTCGACTATAGCGTTCTCTCTTGTTTTAAATAGGTTTGAGAGATAACTTTACATTTGTGTTCCTCAGCGCCAAACGGGGAGACTGCTGTGAAGACGCTCGCTCCCGTATATTCCCACTACTACTGATTTCTGTTCAAGGCTATGCACCTTACTGTGTCCTCAATTTTCTGGGAAGGTAACTGGTGGTTGGATTATTAGTTGAGAAATATTTAGAAATATCAAACAAACTGGTTATAGGGTCGTGTATACGTATATATAAAAAATCATATAATCATAAAACCGTTAAAAAACCGTCGTTACCGTATATTCCAGCTACTTTCAGCTAAAAGCTATGGAGCCGTTGAGAAGAAAATCTAAACCATCTGAAGTCATAGCGACTTTCAGCTTAAGGCTACCCACGTTTTAAATGTATGCCTTGCAAAATGTTACTTATAAAGTAACAATGACTAGTAGTCACCAATAATTTCATGATCCCTGACTGCGGTCATCCGAAATAATTCCCTACAGAGATATGTATTTCAGATTATCTGTGATCTGTCTCCATTTTCATTATGCTAGGAGACCCCATAAAATCAAATATTTATGACTCTTTGAACCTATTATCGAGAAAGTCAAGCGGCTATTTACCTGCATCCAAACCCATAGCTCGCCCTCCTTTTCTGACTTCCCCATTGCAGTCTGTGCAGTCTGCAGTCTGTGAAGGCTCCTTAAATCGAGAACCAATCAGGTGGATTCTAAGAGTAGACACCCCCTGTAGATGTCAAACTCTCTAATCCTCGTGTATAAAAATGGATCCCCTTAAATTGCTCAGGATCAGTTCTTATAATACCTCAGCACTGCATTCTTATAATACACATAATTTCGGTCGAACTTGCTCGGGATATCACGTCTAACCGTTTTAATTGTTTGTGTGGACTCAAACCATTTACTGTGAAAAATTTTAAAAACGAATTAAAATATATAAATAAAATATATTTATAAAAAATTCAAAATGGAATCATCAGTGGCTTGTGATTTGTGCAACCAATGCATCGAAATTAGTGAGTTTGTCTCTCATTACGCGAAGTGCTCAGAACCCAGTAAAGCCTGCGAGGCTTTAAAGTTAAACTCTAACATTAGATGTGACTTATGCTCTAATCTAGTAAAAAATTGTGAATTTGATGATCACTATCAACGCTGTGAAGGACCCCGAAATGCATTTAGCATTTTAATGGGTAGAGGAAAACTGGATGAAGAAGACCGCCCTATGACATCAGCTAAGTCTATAAAACGATTGAGGATGGAAGAGGATAAGGAAATATCTAACCCCCCAAAAAGAAAACAAATTGACTTAAGAAGGGAACTCTTATGTCCTACTTGCGGTGAAAAGTACTCGGCATCCAGAGAACGTCAACATATTTTGACCGATATACATAAAAATCCAGAGAAGTTAAGAACAATGCGAATATCATATTACTTACATCAGAGACGACATTTCCAGTAAAATCATATCGAATTGATAGTCAATTTAATAATATGATTGATTTAAAAGAGTTTTATCAGCAGTGTCAAAAAGATATAGTTGAAGTTATAAAGCATTGTATGATAGACTACAGAACCATTAAATTTAACCTAAGTGTATATGGTACATATATAAAGCAAACAGATGAAGGAGTTACAGTGGAAACAATGAAGCACTTTAAAACTGCCTACAAATCTGTATACATAAATGAAGATATTATTGATGAGCTAAATTCGGCCATAGATTGCTTACTTACATTAAGCAGCGAATTTCAAGAAAAAGACTCAGGCTGGGCTATTAAAAATTTTAACTATTTTGAAACTACTATAATAAAACTGGAAAACATTCCTGCCAGCGGATACATTAAAGCTCCTCAAAAAATAAGAGCCCGAAATGCGCTAATAAACGTGCAGAATGCCGACGTATTTTGTTTCAAGTGGTGTATACTAGCATTTATAGCTAATCAAAACCATGAAAATAGGACTTTTACAACCCCCCAGCAAAGGAAATATTCGAGAGAAAGGATGACAAAGCCTCAAAGCTATAACATTAATATTAATGATGAAACTATTGTGTATGGCGGAATGACTTTAGATTTTTCGGGAATTAAATTTCCAATCGAAAAAATAGGAGTTCGACATTTTAAGAAAAACAATGTCAACTTTAGTATTAATATTTATGAAATTGATGAAGCAGATGAAAAAATTGTTGGTCCTACGATTAAAACAAAAGAAAGAAAACGGAATCACATTAATATATTGGGAATCGATAATATTACCCAAAACATTATGCATTATGCGTATATAACAAATCTTTATACATTATGCTCTTCACAATTTTCTAAAGGAAAATCGGGAGGATATTTTTGTGAGAACTGTCTTCAGTGTTATCACGTGAAAAGCACTACTCACAACAAGCTGGAATGCGGAAAAGTGTCCTCATTTTATCCCGATCCTAATACGACAACATCGTTTAAAGGATATCACAAAAAATTATCTCCTCCAGTGGTAATTTATGCAGACATTGAGGCTGTTCTTGAAAATTACAAAACATGCTTGAATTCTTCTGCTTCCTCGTCAAACACGCAAGTACAAAAGCATACGGCATGTGCCGTATCTTTTTATGTTGCCCATAAAGATTATCCTAATCTTAACGAACTGTGGACCTACGAAGGTGAATAGAACAACATTTTTATAAAATTATATTTAACTAACATATTTAAATTTTATAATTTTATAGGCGTTGATTGCATACAAAAATTTTGTAAAACTCTTAAAGAAAAAACTTTAAGCCTGTATTACAAATATTGGGTTAACTCCAAGAAACCGAGGGATGACACTTTCGATGAACAGCTTCAAAAGGGAATTTGTTGCGCCTGCGAGAAAGAAATAAATGCGAGCGACCTGGACAAATTCTTTGATCAATTTTCTGGAGAATACGTAGGTCCTATCCATAGAAATTGTAAGCCTAAGTTTAGATTAAGTGACCCTTTCTTTCCTGTAGTGTTCCATAATTTATCTAAATATGATATTCATTTATTTATTACTGAATTAGAGGGGGACTTAAGTCCCATACCTTGCAATAAAGAGCTCTATATAGCACTTACGCAAACTATAAAAATCAATGCTACAAGCAGATTCAAAATAAGATACTGTAGTATATAGGAACATAATAATTATAATAATAATAATAATAATAATAATAACTATAATATTAATAATGATAATAATATGAACCATAATAATAAGACAATAAGTAAACTTAAGACCACCCTATTTCCTTAAGTCCATCCTAACCCTAAATATGCAAGTTCAACAATGTACGCCTTTAGGGGACGCACTTGACTCTCATTGGCTTTCGAGTAAGAACTTCATATATACATATTTGTAGATTTTGCTAGTGTCAGCACTTTTGCTGTCACGCGCGATCGGCCTGCTGGCCACGCTAAGTCAGTCTTAAGAAAAGTAAAGAATCGAGAAGAAGTGAAAAATCTAATAAACGGAGCTATGCTCCTCTACACAAAACAAAATTAAAAGATTGAATTATTACTGGCGGATTGGAATTATTACATGGCGACCGTGACAGGACCCCCTACGTTGGACACTGATGGAAGAACAAATCTGAGACATAATTTTTGGAATAAATATTAATCAAAATCGTTGGAGCTGATGGCAAACAGAGTGAGTAAAGTTTGAGTGTGATATGGGCAAGCGCGGAGGCGAAAGCAAAAAAGTGAATAAAAGAATAGCCCATATTAAGTGGCTACTATTCACCAAAACGCCACCACCCGCATGGTCAACTGCACAGAAATTGCAGGAAGAATTAGACCATCTGCAAAATTTAATAAAGCAGAAAAAAGAAAAGCCCCACACAAAAACTTACTCTGACATAAAAATTTTAACCAATACAAAAATTAACACAACTAAACCGCCTCCCAGGAAACCGCTCCCGATCAAAGAGAAGAAGTGCCCAGCGGACTGCGAAGGAATCTGGAGCCCCTTTTGTCAAGGAACCTGTGCGATGACCAGCACCGGTACCGCCTGAGCCCATAGGCCCAGGACAGCAGCAGCCGAAAACCAAGTTCGGGAGGCAAACCGCCACCTGAACCTTCGAGGGAGCGTTAGCGTGCCCGGCCGGCGACGTCCAGCTAACGCAAGGAAGATCTGCAGCCAAAACAAGGAGGAGCTGCAACACAAAATATTTTTTTTTTTGTTGCCCTGCGTGGCACACCACCCTCGATGCACTGCGCTGCATATTAATTTTACACAAAATATTGTAACATTGAGCGGAATCTTTTCTGCCCGATGAGAAGAATGGCCCGTAAAGCCATCCACCAATTAGGCAGGTAAATGTAACAACATAACCAAAAACAAAAAAAAAAAAAAAAGAAATAATAATAATATAGTAATTAAATATACACGAAAATGGGTTGGTTTGGATCTGACGATAGTCAGACAAAAGATAATACGGCCAATGTGGTCAATAATGTAAAAATAGTCGACCACACAGAAGACATTCAGTCACTGTGGGTACTCCTGTTAATTTTAACTATCGTAACTGTCGCTCAATTTATACTAACGCTTTACGTTAAACATAACAAAATAATAAAGAAGCGCTATATAAGTAGAGCGAACAATTTGAACACGATTTAAAATTTAAGTTTGAAAACAAAACGAATGAATAAAGACAAAAATAAGAACATATATATATAAACATGTAAACATAAATGTTTAAATATTAAGATCAAAAAAAAAGAGGCCAAACAAATAAATAAACTTATTAAAAATTATAAAAAAAAAATGATTATAGATATATATCGATATAGACGTATAGGTGTGACCCTTTTAAGGCGTTTTTTCATACGCACTTTTATATCTATTAGATTTACTGCCTACTGTTGGCTTACAAACAACGCAGATAAGTTCGCAACGAAAGAAGCGATCACTGCGATGATAAAGAATTGTGAGCATGATAAGCTCAAGACAGTTCTCGAAGCAGGTAACTTCAGCACTATGAATAGTGTAATAGAGAAGTACATACACTGCTGCACCGAAATGACCGGCAACTCGAACAGTGTTTTCTTCTATAACAATAGAGGATATTTTCGAGGAAATAGTTATCGTGGAAATTACCAAAATAGGGGTAATGGCCGCGGTAACTATAACAACTATAGAGGCCGAGGTGGTTATCGCGGAGGTAATAGAGGCCGCGGCGGTAACCATAACAACAACAGAGGTGGAGGTTACTCAAGAGGTAACCAAAACCATAACTATAATACGAATCAGACCCACAATGTTCGAAACATCCAATCGGAAAACGAACAGGCCCCCTTGAGCAACATTCAACAATAAAAGTATACAAAATTAATCTCAGGTTAAGCATTTTCATACGTTTAAAGAATATGAGTACCAATTCATGGGTAACTCTATTAATAGATACAGGTGCAGAAATTTCCCTGCTTAAATGCAGAACCAATAATCTTAACGATTTAAATACAAAAAACAAAACAAATATATCAGGAATAGGGCAAGGGACAATTCAGTCTCTAGGTACACTACATTTAGAAATGTGTATTGCTAACGCAGCAATACCATATGAATTCCATATAGTACCTGACAATTTTCCTATACCAGGGGATGGTATAATTGGCTTGGATTTCATTAAGAAATACAATTGTATTTTGGAATTCCACGACCAAGAAGATTGGTTTACTTTGAGGCCCAAAAATTTCAGGAATATAAATATTCCTATTATACATTCACTAGATAACGAAATAATTTTGCCAGCTAGATCAGAAGTGATTCGAAAGATTCAACTAACATCTACTGACACACATGTCCTCATCCCCAACCAGGAATTGCAACCTGGCATTATAATAGCAAGTGCACTCGTAAACACTCAGAACGTCTTGATTCGAATTATAAATACAACTGAAAAAGACGCTATAGTAAGCAGCGCAAATATAAAAAGCGAATCATTAGATGATTATGATGTTTACAATGAAATATAGAAAATAGTGCACAAAGAACTTCAGAAGTATTAAAACTTCTTAAATTTCCGTCGTTATTTAAAAACGATTTAACAAAATTATGCACCGAATATAGCGATATTTTTGGTCTCGAAACAGAAACCATATCAGCTAATAATTTTTATAAGCAAAAATTGAGATTAAATGACAAAACTCCAGTCTACATCAAAAACTATAGAATGCCAGAAAGTCAAAAGCCAGAAATTCAACAGGAGCGTACCGCTACACGCGATTACCATTTGGTTTAAAAATAGCCCCAAATTCTTTCCAAAGAATGATGACTCTTGCATTTTCAGGCTTAACGCCTTCGCAAGCATTTCTGTATATGGATGATTTAGTAGTAATAGGTTGTTCTGAAAAGCATATGCTTAAGAATTTAACCGATGTTTTCAAATTATGTAGACAACATAATTTAAAACTACATCCAGAAAAATGCACTTTCTTTATGAAAGAGGTTACATATTTAGGTCATAAATGTACTGATAAAGGTATATTACCAGATGACTCTAAATATGAGGTAATTAAAAACTACCCACAACCAGTAAATGCAGACGAAGCTAGACGATTCGTCGCATTTTGCAATTATTACAGAAGATTTATTAAGAACTTCTCTGAGAAATCACGCCACTTAACGAGGCTTTGTAAAAAGAATGTTTCATTTGAATGGACAAACGAATGCAATGATGCATTCGAATATCTCAAAAGGGAATTAATGAAACCAACACTTCTTCAGTACCCAGATTTCAGCAAGCAATTTTGCATAACCACAGATGCTAGTAAACAAGCATGTGGAGCGGTATTATCTCAAGACCATAACGGTCAACAGCTACCAGTGGCATACGCTTCAAGAAGCTTTACAAAAGGCGAAAGTAATAAGTCCACTACAGAGCAGGAGCTAGCAGCTATTCACTGGGCAATAAATCACTTCAGACCATACGTATATGGTAGGCATTTCTTAGTACAAAGTGACCATAGGCCACTATCATATCTTTTTTCAATGAGAAACCCCAGTTCAAAATTGACCAGAATGAGACTGGACTTGGAGGAATTTGAATTTACAGTAGAATACCTCAAGGGGAAAGACAATCATGTTGCAGACGCTTTGTCCCGAATAACCATCGGAGAACTTAAAGCAATGAATAGAAACATACTAAAGGTCACAACAAGATCTACAACAAGACAGAAAAATACCTGCGCAGGTGAAAAATTGCATGAACCGAAGAAAGAAAATATAAAAATGCCCAATATCTATCAGGTAATCAATAACATTGATGCCAAAAAATATGTTCTACTCAAAATAGACAAACATAAGTGCTTGTTAAAAAGAGGAAAACAAATTATAACACGTTTTGATATGACTAATTTTTATTCTAATGAAAAATTCGATTTAGATCAATTTTTTCAAAGGCTTAATGAAGAAGCAAGAATAAATAACATCATTCAAACACAATTGTCACCAAGTGAACAAATCTTCGAATTTGTCACTATAAAGAATTTTAAAGAAAAGGGCAATAAAATATTGAACAATTTAAAAATAGCGCTATTAAACAAGGTGACAAAGATAGATAAAAATGATAAGGTTCAAATAAAAGCAATACTGTCTAAATACCATGATGATCCGTCAGAAGGAGGCCATTCAGGAATTTCTAGAACCCTGAAGAAAATAAAAAATTATTATTACTGGCCACAAATGACAAAGGCAATAAGTAAATATGTTAAAACATGTTTAAAATGCCAACAAGCTAAGACAACAAAACACACAAAAACACCTCTGACAATAACAGAAACGCCAGCAACAGCATTTGATATAGTTTTGATAGATACCATTGGTCCACTGCCAAGATCAGAAAACGGAAATGAGTATGCTATTACTATCATTTGCGATCTAACAAAATATTTGGTAACGGTACCTATCCCAAATAAAAGTGCAAGATCAGTTGCTACGGCTATATTCGAAAATTTTATTCTAAAGTACGGTCCAATGAAAACAATCATAACGGACATGGGAACAGAATATAAAAACCAAATTATTGACGACCTGTGCAAATATATGAAGATAAAAAACATTACTTCAACAGCACACCATCACCAGACTTTAGGAACAATAGAACGAAGTCACAGAACATTCAACGAGTATGTTCGCTCATATATATCTGTTGACAAAACCGATTGGGATATATGGATCCAATATTTTACTTATTGTTTCAACACAACACCATCGGTAGTTCATGAATATTGCCCATATGAATTAGTATTTGGAAGATTACCAAGACAATTCACAGACTTTTACAGAATAGACAGAATAGATCCTATTTACAACATGGATGACTATTCAAAAGAAGTTAAGCTAAGATTAGAAATAGCATATAGAAGAGCTAGAAATATGTTAGAAAAGGCAAAAGCCGATAGAAAGATAAAATATGATAGAGATATTAGTAACTTCGAATTAAAAATAGGAGATAAAATATTACTTAAAAACGAAACAGGCCATAAGCTTGATAATAATTATTTAGGACCATACTTAGTTTCAGAAATAGGAGATAATGATAACATTACAATTATAGGAAATAAAAATAAAAAACAGATAGTCCATAAAGATAGGTTAAAAATTTTTAATTCTTAATACATTTTGTTTGGTTGGCCAACCACAAATAAAAAGATAATAAAAACTTTAAAATACAAAACTTTTACTTTTCAATTACAATCTAAATAAATATATTCTTTAATATTTCTTTACTCATTCATTTTTAAAACTAAAATACAAAAAAAAACATATTAAAAAAAAAAAAAAAAAAAAAAAAAAAAAAACTTAGATATTTTATTATATACATATAACAAATACATAATACATATGTATACATATATACTTGAAAATAACTTCATATTATTACGTTATTTTTCAAAAGGAGGGAGATGTAGTATATAGGAACATAATAATTATAATAATAATAATAATAATAATAATAACTATAATATTAATAATGATAATAATATGAACCATAATAATAAGACAATAAGTAAACTTAAGACCACCCTATTTCCTTAAGTCCATCCTAACCCTAAATATGCAAGTTCAACAATGTACGCCTTTAGGGGACGCACTTGACTCTCATTGGCTTTCGAGTAAGAACTTCATATATACATATTTGTAGATTTTGCTAGTGTCAGCACTTTTGCTGTCACGCGCGATCGGCCTGCTGGCCACGCTAAGTCAGTCTTAAGAAAAGTAAAGAATCGAGAAGAAGTGAAAAATCTAATAAACGGAGCTATGCTCCTCTACACAAAACAAAATTAAAAGATTGAATTATTACTGGCGGATTGGAATTATTACAATACATAGATTCAGTCCGATTTTTAAATTCAAGTTTAGATAAACTATCAAGCTATATGGAAGATAAAGACTTTAAAATTCTAAGTACGAAATTTCAGGGAGAAAAATTTAAGCAAATGAGGAGGAAGGGGGTGTTTCCCTATGACTACTTAGATAGTTTTGAAAAGTTTAATGACACCCAACTTCCAAGCATTGATAGTTTTTATAATTCTCTTAGTGAAGAAAATTGTAGTATAGATAACTTTAATTTCGCACAGAAAGTCTGGGAGACATTTAACTGTCGAACTATTAAAGACTATTTAAAACTATATTTAGAAAGCGATGTTTTAATTTTAGCAGATGTGTTTGAAAATTTTAGGAAAATTTGCAAAAAATTTATAAGTTAGATCCCATTAATTATGTTACTGCGCCATCAATATCATGGGATGCTATGCTTAAGTTCACTAATGTAAGTTTAGAACTAATAAGTGATGGTGATATGTACAATTTTTTAAAAAGAGCAATTCGGGGAGGGTTGACTCAATGCACTCAGCGCATTTCTATAGCAAATAATAAATACTTAAAAAACTTCGATCCAAAAAAACCGAACAATTTTTTAAGTTATATTGATGCCAATAATTTATATGGGTGGGCTATGAGTCAACCCTTACCACTATCAGGGTTTCAGTTTTTGGATAAAGAAGTTGATTCATTCGACTATAAAAATATAGCATGTGATGGTAGTATAGGGTATATGCTAGAAGTTGATCTGGAGTATCCTGCCGATAAGCATGATTTACATAATTATTTACCATTCTGTCCTGAAAATAAAATTCCACCCGGGGGCAAGCAAAGAAAGCTTATAGCTGATTTAACTAATAAAAGTGAATACATAATTCACTTAAAACAGCTTCAACTTTGTTTAGAGCATGGTCTTATTGTAAGAAAGGTACACCGAGTTTTGTCCTTTACGCAATCATGCTGGCTGAAGCCTTATATTGACCTAAACACACAGCAGAGAAAATTGGCTGAAAATGATTTTGAAAAAAAATTTTTTAAGCTAATGAATAATGCTGTTTACGGAAAAACAATGGAGAATGTAGCAAAGCGTCGTCAAGTAGCTTTAGTTAAACATTACCAATCGAAACAAAATTCTCCAGGTTTTAGACAGCGCATAGCTAGAAATGATTTTCATAGCGTAGAAATATTTGGTTCAGACTTAGCAGCAATTGAGTCTACACCGTCCAAAATTATGTATGATAAACCCATATATATAGGAGTAACGGTTTTAGAACTCTCAAAATGGTTAATGTATGAATTTTATTATGACTTCCTTTTAATTAAAAGTCCATCTACGAAAATAATATATATGGATACAGATTCATTTATACTATCTTCAGAAGAAGATTTTTATCAAACTATAAAAGACAACCCACAACGCTTTGATACTTCTAACTATAAGCAAGAAAACCAATTTAATATAATACAGGCTAATAATAAAGAACCAGGAAAAATGAAAGATGAACATGCCGGTAAGGTTATGACCTCTTTTGCGGGACTTAAGGCTAAGGCATACTCTTGTTTAGTTGATGGAGAAGGAAATGACCCCGAATGTATAAAAAAAATTAAAGGTGTAAAAAAATCTGTTATTAAGAGGCTGAATCATGTAGATTATATTGAATGTATTAAGTATAAAAAGACATTTTATGGCTCACAGAGAGTAATTCGTAGTAGGTCTCACATTCTTTATACCGAAATTGTAAATAAAATTAGTCTTAACTATAAGGATGATAAGAGATATATTTCACCAGATAATTGTAACACTTTAGCCCACGGTCATTATAATATAGATAATATAATTAGCAGTAACTTTACTAATACTCAAAAATAACAAATTATTGTATACCCTTGTAAATTACAAAACAATGCAGAAATGTAAATAAACAAAAACCAAATTGAATTTGAAATTATTTTATTGTGTTTCATTACTTAAGCATATCATTTACAGATACCCATGAGTTGTGGCTGGAGTCGAAACCGCTCCACTTTACAAGCACCTGGTTCTTTTTTCTTTTAATTATTTTCTCTATTAGAAACGCATTTTTATCTTTTACTTTCTGAAGTTCCTCTTCATAAAACGAACCTTGAATAGGGTTACTCATATAATCTTCTATTTTATACGTTACAGGCCTTGTTGACTTAACTTTTAAAACTTTAAAAACTTCTGTAGTCCAATTAGGTTCATATCCCTTCATAAATACTCCCTTGTATTTACTTATTCTAACGAAATCCCCTACTGAAAATTTATGTTTTGGGAATATTTTTGGTATATTATATACTGATTTTAAAATGAACTCTTCATTTTTGACACCCACATCCACAGGCTTCATTTTAATAGTTCGATGATAAGAATTATTGTATTGATCTACAAGAAATTTGATTTTATGAATCCATTTATAGTCATACTGAACATTTTCCACATACGATTTTTTAGAGTTCGATTGAAGCGTTCACATATAGAAGCCTTTAGGTGTGTATAAGTATGGTAATGATTTATATGAAAAGCGGAATTAAAAAACTCTTTTCCTTGATCTGACTGAATGTTCTTAGGTCTACATTTACTAGTTCTAAAAACAGTTTCCATTGCCTGTACTACATCTGGGGCAGACTTTGTCTTAACCGCTTCGGCGAACGCATACTTTGAAAACGTGTCAATAACGGTTAGTAAATATTTATATCCCTTATTTTCTTTACTAAATGGAATCATTTCAACCAAATCAATTTGCCATGTATCATTTATTCCTTTTTGAACGAATTTTCGGCGTTTAAAATTTTTCCGAGCAGGCTTATGAATTTCATTAACAACTTGTTGTTTGCTCATGATCATTGATTTCTTTGAGTTACTTTTTATTATAAGACGTTGCTTGATTAGATACTATACTAGTACATCCCGTTTTATTTCAACACGCATTTTTTTAGAAATTTCAAAACATAATCGAGTTAAATCTATTTGTACATCTTTATCATAGGAACCCTCCAAATCAGACAGTTGAATATCTAACTTTTGTAAGGATGCACACTTAGGAATTATATGTTTGTGATAAAGATAAATAACTTGTTGTCGTAATATGGAATTCCAACACAAAAATGTGGTAAAAAAGATACCCAATCTTAATAAAGATCTCCAGGACTCACAATCGAACTCAATTTTGTTTCCATATTGATTAATTACTAAAACGTACTGCTTATCTGATTTCCTAAATCTAAAATTACACTTTATTGAGGGCATGCAAGGATGATCAATAATAGTATCTGGCATCAGGAAGTCATACTGGTCAAGTTTCAGCTGTATATATTCCTTATATGTGAGCAGTTGCATCCATTCGTCTTTATCAAATCCAACGTAATTGTTTTTACTTTGTTGCATCCAAATCATGGCCGAAAAATTACGAGAAGTTGACAGACCACATTTCAATTTTAAGTTATGACCAACATAATATTCGAAACCAAAAATGACTTCATGATCCTGGGTCTTTCGAGAAGATTTCATTCTTTTAGTTATGCACGTATCCATTGGCTTAGAGTGCTTTATTCAAACTAAAAGTATATTCTGATCTTGGCGGTATATAAAGGAGGAAGCCCTTCCAAACTCACCCTCAGTTGATTAAAAAGTCTCAACCAATCATCATGAACACTGTAGATCGAAATTCAAGCATTATAGTAGACTTTCAATATTTACTTGGAAACAACAAACAAGTTTTTGTAAAAGAGTTAGCGTTTATGCCGGCCGGAACTGTCATACCTAATTACTTTCATTTTAAACCACCATTTAACATTAAGGAATTGGATAATGAAACTCTTAAGCAACAACATCTTAATCATCAGAAAATAAACGGATTGGACTGGTCAGCTGGAGATATTCCGTATACATGTCTTGAAGAAATACTTTCACCGCTAAGCAAATACCGTACAGTTATCGTTCGTGGTGAAATTAAGAAAATCTTTTTAAGCAAGTACTTAACAGCAAACATAATTGATATAGATATTGGAAAAAGTTTAACTCAGCTACCCAATTTTTTTACCAATTGTAGAATACATAAGAAAAAACTTCCACTTCGCTGTTCATTAAATAATTTGTTTAAGTTATTTGTATTCTTAGAAAACTCGAATTATGAAATATACAGTAATGGTGACACATATGTCTAAACCTAAATAAAAAATAATTTGTAAACCATTTAGATCGTCTACCATGGATTCCGTTAAAAAGTTGTTTGGTAATAATCCTGAGAAAAAAGGATACTCTCGACTTATATAATATATTGTAATTATTGCGGATCTGATACGCATTTCGAGAAGAACTGCGCCAAGAAACGCGACCAGGAAAATCATAAAAAAGCATAGTATATTTCATAACAAATATACAATAAATAACGGAAAAATATACATTTTATAGTTTATCTTGTATAAAATAAATCAGTGAATATACATTTAAAATGTTTCGACAATTTATACATCCTTACACAATGTTAATTTGCGGACCTTCAGGTTCGGGAAAAACAACATTTCTAGAAAATCTGATAAACAAGAAGAATGATCTTTTTAATGTTTCAATTGCTCGAATTATTTGGTGTTATGGGGAGGAGACTGCTAAGCCAAATTTTAATAACATTGAATATTTTTGGTATATTATATACTGATTTTAAAATGAACTCTTCATTTTTGACACCCACATCCACAGGCTTCATTTTAATAGTTCGATGATAAGAATTATTGTATTGATCTACAAGAAATTTGATTTTATGAATCCATTTATAGTCATACTGAACATTTTCCACATACGATTTTTTAGAGTTCGATTGAAGCGTTCACATATAGAAGCCTTTAGGTGTGTATAAGTATGGTAATGATTTATATGAAATTTTGTCATTAATTCCCTAAAAGCGGAATTAAAAAACTCTTTTCCTTGATCTGACTGAATGTTCTTAGGTCTACATTTACTAGTTCTAAAAACAGTTTCCATTGCCTGTACTACATCTGGGGCAGACTTTGTCTTAACCGCTTCGGCGAACGCATACTTTGAAAACGTGTCAATAACGGTTAATAAATATTTATATCCCTTATTTTCTTTACTAAATGGAATCATTTCAACCAAATCAATTTGCCATGTATCATTTATTTCTTTTTGAACGAATTTTCGGCGTTTAAAATTTTTCCGAGCAGGCTTATGAATTTCATTAACAACTTGTTGTTTGCTCATGATCAGGATTTGATTTCTTTGAGTTACTTTTTATTATAAGACGTTGCTTGATTAGATACTATACTAGTACATCCCGTTTTATTTCAACACGCATTTTTTTAGAAATTTCAAAACATAATCGAGTTAAATCTATTTGTACATCTTTATCATAGGAACCCTCCAAATCAGACAGTTGAATATCTAACTTTTGTAAGGATGCACACTTAGGAATTATATGTTTGTGATAAAGATAAATAACTTGTTGTCGTAATATGGAATTCCAACACAAAAATGTGGTAAAAAAGATACCCAATCTTAATAAAGATCTCCAGGACTCACAATCGAACTCAATTTTGTTTCCATATTGATTAATTACTAAAACGTACTGCTTATCTGATTTCCTAAATCTAAAATTACACTTTATTGAGGGCATGCAAGGATGATCAATAATAGTATCTGGCATCAGGAAGTCATACTGGTCAAGTTTCAGCTGTATATATTCCTTATATGTGAGCAGTTGCATCCATTCGTCTTTATCAAATCCAACGTAATTGTTTTTACTTTGTTGCATCCAAATCATGGCCGAAAAATTACGAGAAGTTGACAGACCACATTTCAATTTTAAGTTATGACCAACATAATATTCGAAACCAAAAATGACTTCATGATCCTGGGTCTTTCGAGAAGATTTCATTCTTTTAGTTATGCACGTATCCATTGGCTTAGAGTGCTTTATTCAAACTAAAAGTATATTCTGATCTTGGCGGTATGTAAAGGAGGAAGCCCTTCCAAACTCACCCTCAGTTGATTAAAAAGTCTGAACCAATCATCATGAACACTGTAGATCGAAATTCAAGCATTATAGTAGACTTTCAATATTTACTTGGAAACAACAAACAAGTTTTTGTAAAAGAGTTAGCGTTTATGCCGGCCGGAACTGTCATACCTAATTACTTTCATTTTAAACCACCATTTAACATTAAGGAATTGGATAATGAAACTCTTAAGCAACAACATCTTAATCATCAGAAAATAAACGGATTGGACTGGTCAGCTGGAGATATTCCGTATACATGTCTTGAAGAAATACTTTCACCGCTAAGTAAATACCGTACAGTTATCGTTCGTGGTGAAATTAAGAAAATCTTTTTAAGCAAGTACTTAACAGCAAACATAATTGATATAGATATTGGAAAAAGTTTAACTCAGCTACCCAATTTTTTTACCAATTGTAGAATACATAAGAAAAAACTTCCACTTCGCTGTTCATTAAATAATTTGTTTAAGTTATTTGTATTCTTAGAAAACTCGAATTATGAAATATACAGTAATGGTGACACATATGTCTAAACCTAAATAAAAAATAATTTGTAAACCATTTAGATCGTCTACCATGGATTCCGTTAAAAAGTTGTTTGGTAATAATCCTGAGAAAAAAGGATACTCTCGACTTATATAATATATTGTAATTATTGCGGATCTGATACGCATTTCGAGAAGAACTGCGCCAAGAAACGCGACCAGGAAAATCATAAAAAAGCATAGTATATTTCATAACAAATATACAATAAATAACGGAAAAATATACATTTTATAGTTTATCTTGTATAAAATAAATCAGTGAATATACATTTAAAATGTTTCGACAATTTATACATCCTTACACAATGTTAATTTGCGGACCTTCAGGTTCGGGAAAAACAACATTTCTAGAAAATCTGATAAACAAGAAGAATGATCATTTTAATGTTTCAATTGCTCGAATTATTTGGTGTTATGGGGAGGAGACTGCTAAGCCAAATTTTAATAACATTGAATACTTTAAAGGAGTTCCTGAAACCATCGAAAATGAAACTAATGAGCCTATTCTCTTGATAATGGACGATTTGATGATGGGAGCCTTTAACAAAAATGTATGTGAACTCTTTACTAAAGGTTCCCACCACCGAAATTTATCTGTTATTGTTGTTACTCAAAATATATTTCACAAATCATCGCATACCAGAGATATTTCACTTAACACTAAATATATAATTGCATTTAAAAATCCCCGTGACAAACTGCAATTTCAATGCCTGGCAAGACAAATTTATCCGGAAAACCCCATGGAGTTATTTAGAATATATAAAGAAGTAACAGAACAACCACACGGGTATTTACTTATTGATCTTACCCAGGGAATAAACGATCTCTTGAGATTTAGATCAGACATTTTTAATTCGGAATATACAGTGTGCTATTCTGACGAATATGGTTTACAAAAAGAGCCTAAATCGCTTGAAAGCGAACAAACATATATTGTATGTTCTCAAAAGGGCCAACAACAAACTACGGAAGGCAATTATAAGCAATGGTGATAATGAGCTGGTAAAAACAATAGTAGAAATAGTTTTAAATACATTACGAGGAAATCATAAAGTCAATAAAGCGCATCTAAGTGCTTTAAAAAAGTATAAAAATGCATTGCGATATATTTCATGTCCAAAGCGTACATTAAACTCTAAGAGAAAAGTCCTAATTCAAAAAGGTGGTTTTTTACCAATTCTAATTAGTTCGTTGCTTTCAGGAATTTTTGGAAAAATTTTAAAAAATGATCAAAAATAAGCATAATTTAAATAAAGTAATTTTAATGAACCCGAATACCTTACAAAAATTACTTAATAATGATCGAGGGAATGAATTAATAATTACAAAATTTTTACCAATTTTAAATAATAACAAAATAAGTGATTTTGATAAATGGATTAAGATTCGTCAAGAACTAAGTTTCTATCAAAATAAAAAACGTAGTAAATCATGGAATACTTCAAATGAACAAAAATCAAACTTAAATTCAACGAGAACAGCTGAATCTCAAACAATAGAATCGATTGAAATAAGTCCTAACACTCCAAAATTAAATTCAAAGTTTTCACCGAACATGTCGGAGCTCTCGGATTCACCTCCAAAAACTGATGAAGAAGATTTTAAATCAAAAGAAACTGCTAAGTTATTGAATGTTAAAAAAAAGGTAAAATTCGGCTTTTCAAGAAACGAAGAGATTCCTGACTTACCTCCAGAAAGTGATGATGAAATTCCAAATAAAATTATCAATAAACGAAAGATAAGCAACACTTCGTTTTCAGATGATAAAGAAGATATAAAAAAACAAGCAGTAGTAAGAGTAAAGCTTACTGAAAAAAAACGCAGGTTAAGAGAAAAGTTAAATAAAATTAAAGCAACGGAAACATTACCATATCAAAATTTAAATTATATAACAGGTCGTGAAAAATTGCGAAGATCAACTAGAAAAAATTTAGTGCAAATAGGGAAAAACAAACTTAATTGGATATCTTACCAATAGCAGAAATTTAAATATAAAAATGAATTATGTAAATGATTTCTTTATTACATTGCTCAGTAATGACTCATTGAATGTATTTCCTGATAATGTAAAGTGTGCATTTACAAACATTGTAAATATCCCCGAAGACATGAATGATGACTGGGGGGAAGTAGGCATTACAGATATGTATCTGAATAATTATATTAGCAAAACAACTGGAAAAGAAACAAATTTATCTGAAGAAGCAGAGTTTGTGAGTTTAGTAAATGCTGAAACATTTAGATATAAAAACGTCGCTGTCGAATCGAAAATATCTGAATGTGGATTGATTTTTATTTACACTGACATAATTAAACCCAGGTCTGTTGGTAGTATGAGACCCCGATGTCTTCGTGTAATGCATTATAACGGAAAAGAAAAAAATATTCATATTAAAAATATTGAATATTACCCTTTGGATATATGGTCTCCAAATGAAATCTCAATATTAATTACTGATTCAAGTGGATATAAAGTACCTTTCGAGACTTCCGCAGTGCCGATTTATGTTACTCTTCACTTTAGAAAAAGGAGAAGGTCAAATCTATAAATAATACATACCCAAATAATGCTTACTTAGAACACTAATAGTCATCATGGTGAAATCTTATCAGGATTATTATGTAAATCAGTGTGGAGCAGGTTTGTCCAATATAGGAACCCTATATGTAACCCCGCGAATTATTCAACAAGGTCGAGGAATCGGAAACTTTTTTAGTGGATATTTACGGATATTTTTTCTAACACAAAATGAGTAACCATATAGAATGTATGAAAGGCGAATTGGATTTGTTTGCACCACACCCTACGCAAAGTTCAATTCTACGAACCGAAGAGGTTTCTTATAATCCAATTGCATCCTTGGATGGTGCCTCCTCAATCGAATTTGTTTGTTTAGGGAATGGTGAAACATATCGAGATCTATCAAGTGTGTAAAAACAAGAGCTTTTTCTTGAGTATAAATGATAAGTCGGATGGTGCTAGTTTAATAGTTAAATTTTAATGACAATTCTTGATTATGTCTCCTCACTTAAACTCCTCGTGGCTATATCTTCAACTTCAATTTTTTATCTGTCCTTGTTCTATTCTCTCTTTTTTCTAATTCCTATCTGCCACTCGTTCGCTAGTACGAGTTGGCAGCCTAGCGCAACAGCTGTTATGTTAACATCATTCAAAAAACGCGGAATTCAAATATACAAGATTATTCTAATTGGGTTTTGACCCAACAAAGTGTTTATTTACGACTTGTGGTGCAATTGAAAAAAAATGATAACAGCGTCATTGAAGGAAATGCTGTCGGTGTAGTAAACAATATCTTACATTCAATATTTAGAAGTTCATCAGTATATTTAACTTTTTAAGTTTCGATGAGTGATAATAATTATCATTACAGAGCATATCTGCAAACAGTTTTAAACTATGGGAGTGACGCCTCGGAAAGCCACTTGGCCTCGCAAGGTTATTTTCCAAATTTCGGACGATTAACATCAGGAAAATACGTTTATCCGAGCTCTAATGAAACTCGGAAAAATATATTTCAAAATAGTAATAAGGTAGAACTATTTGGAAAAATTCATGGTGATATATTTAATCAAACGAAACTTCTTGTCAATAATGTTGACTTAAGAATTAATTTTAATATTGAAAAAACTGCATTTTATTTAATGGAAAAGGATAGCGAATCAAATTTAAAGATATTAGAAGCACAACTTTTCATGAATCATGTAACTGTGAACCCAAGCATTTTATTCGCTCATCATCATGTTTTACAAACAAAAAATGCTCTTTATCCATTCAGTAAAGTAGAAGTAAAATCGTTTACAATTTACCCAGGAAACAATACGCTATCAATAGACAATTGGACAATTACCAAATTTTCTAGCTTTTTGTATGATTAAAAACCGTTCATACTCAGGCAACAGAGGACTAGATCCATTTAATTTTGAACATTTCAAAATGCAACGCTTTAATCTAATGGTGAATGGAGTTCAAGTTCCTTCGCAAGCTCTGGAATTTGACTACTCGAACTCTGAAAACGTTCAAAGCTCAAGAGGCTATAATATGCTATTCAGATCAAGCGGAATAAAACATTATGATCGTGGTCTTCAAATTACCAAGGAAATGTTTGATACGAACAGTTTTATATTAGCCTTTGATTTAACTGCTGATCAGTCAAATACCACCATATGTTCAAATTTGATGTCGCAAGGCACATTAAGAATCGAAGGAAGATTTTCAGAACCTCTTAGTGAAGCCGTTACTTGTCTGGTATATTGTGAATACGATTCCATGATTGATATTGATAAGCATAGAAATATTCGAACCCTTTTTTAAAATGAATACTTTACAAATTCACAATTTGCTTACAAAACATATATACACAAAATCAATTTTTAAAGGAGTTTTCCCTTCAGACCAGCTTCCAAAAACTATTTCAAAGTATCCGGCTTTAATTATTGCAAACACCGACACATCAAATCAACCAGGAACTCATTGGATTGCATTCTATTTCGAAAGTCGCAAATCAGCAGAATTTTTTGATTTTAAAATCTAACGCAAATAAATATTACTATAACAAGCAACAACTACAAGGATATTTTTCTAATACGTGTGGTCATTATTGCATAATGTATGGTCTTTTTAAATGTAGAAAGAAAACGCTAAAATATTTATTAACAAATTTTAAGAGAAATGACTTTTCATATAACGATAAATTAATACTTAAAATGTTTAAGTCTAATTTTAAAAAATAAAATGCAAGATATTTAAGAAAATCAATGTAGTTTATTTATTAAGTCGTTTGTTTAGCTTATAATATTTTAACATAATATTGAAGGCCTCGTCTCTTAAAATTGGAAGCCTATGACACTGGCACGTATCGGGTCCTTGAGCGTCATCATCACTCCAGGGACAAAGCTTGTAGTGGAATCCATATTTGGAATGGATCAGTTCTTTATACTCTAAGTCCTCCAGAGTGCTCTTCAGATATGTAAGCTGCGATACGTGCTCCTCAAAGATCATGTCTTCGAACTGCATCAAGAAGAGCTCAATTTGTTTGGAGTCCATTTTCGTTAAGGTTCTTTTAAGGTTTTTTAAAGACTGATGTTGGATTTAGAAAACTCAAACCTTTATATTGGAAAATTTCATGTACTTATTTATTTACTGATAAAAATTCAATTCGTGCAGAACTATATCTATTTACATCCTTCCCCTTATATACCATATGGGTAATACCATTCTCATTTAATTTCCTAAAAGGTGTCTTAGTACAGAATTTGTTTACATAACTCTTAGATAGAAAAATCCAAACATCTTTTTCGTCCTTGTCTGCTAAATAAAGAGCTACCTTAGTTCCATAGGGTGTCTTTTTCAGCTTACAACCAGTGATCTTATACTCAAATCCAATACATAGATCTTCAGTTTTTGTATAACCAATCACAGGCTTCGATTCATTCAGAGTCTCTAGGAAATCCTAGAAATTCAATAAAATTTGAACAGGATTTATTTAATAATGTCCTATATGCATACCATTTCTGACCAACGTGAGATTTGATTCGTTATGCTCTTGTAACTATTCGTATTATACTAATGCATTTACTTATAATTACGAGACTTTTATACTGTTCAGCACTACATATATATATATATATTACAAGAACAAAATACTACGTGAAAGAGATACCAATATATCTGTTATGCTCTTTATATACATAAACTCAGTTAAGCCTATGTAGAATATTTTTATATACTTGAGTATATCTATCTCATTTTGTATAAATATATAACTTCATATGAAATAAAAGGTTACTACAAACCTAATATAAGACAGCACTTTTCTCGAAAACTCAGATTCAATTTTTACTCTCAGAATGACAAAGTTGTATTGTGAGTTGTGTTCGGAAACAAAATCGTTTGCTTCACGGAGCGGTTTAAAAAAACACACCTTAAAAGTGCATAACTTCAGCTATCAAAAATTAAAATCTTGTTATTATTGTTGCTTTTTCTGTCCCAATGAACGAAAATTCTGGTTGCGATATAATTACAATGTTCATCTCTTGCTGATGCACGATGCAGAATTGAAGAGTATGCGTAAATCAATGGAAAGTTATCAAATAAAGATAAAACAAGTTTGAGAATTGAATTTTGTAAAATAGTTTTATTTAATAAATTTCTGTATAATATAGACAAATTAAAAACCTAGATCAAATAAAACGTCTAGTAATGAATGGTCATCTTCATCTTTCATTATTCGTAAATAAATGTTGGGTTGACTTGGCTCGATGAACTGATCAAAGATATGATCATCATCAGGAAACTCATAGATTATAGGATCTGTGTGCAGTATATCCATATCGAAATGCTGTGCACATTGCATTTCTTGATCGTCTCCATTGCCTCGTATAAGATCATTTAAAACGTCCTGCGTTGTCGCTCCAAAAGGAAAATCGCTCCACTCAAGAGACGCAAATTCACTTCCAATTTTTGTAGTGGGGGTAGATGACATAGAAGGGTCAAATACTCCTCTTAAGAAGCGATCTACCGAATCCTCTGTGTCGATAGCCTCCACATAATCTTCCTTCGAGCCTTCAATTATTTCGACATCGGAGTCTTGAGTTAATAACACATTTACTCCATTTACTGAGTCGACAAATTCTACAGTAAGATCCATTGGTATGCAGTGCTGAGGTATTATAAGAACTGATCCTGAGCAATTTAAGGGGATCCATTTTTATACACGAGGATTAGAGAGTTTGACATCTACAGGGGGTGTCTACTCTTAGAATCCACCTGATTGGTTCTCGATTTAAGGAGCCTTCACAGACTGCAGACTGCTCAGACTGCAATGGGGAAGTCAGAAAAGGAGGGCGAGCTATGGGTTTGGATGCAGGTAAATAGCCGCTTGACTTTCTCGATAATAGGTTCAAAGAGTCATAAATATTTGATTTTATGGGGTCTCCTAGCATAATGAAAATGGAGACAGATCACAGATAATCTGAAATACATATCTCTGTAGGGAATTATTTCGGATGACCGCAGTCAGGGATCATGAAATTATTGGTGACTACTAGTCATTGTTACTTTATAAGTAACATTTTGCAAGGCATACATTTAAAACGTGGGTAGCCTTAAGCTGAAAGTCGCTATGACTTCAGATGGTTTAGATTTTCTTCTCAACGGCTCCATAGCTTTTAGCTGAAAGTAGCTGGAATATACGGTAACGACGGTTTTTTAACGGTTTTATGATTATATGATTTTTTATATATACGTATACACGACCCTATAACCAGTTTGTTTGATATTTCTAAATATTTCTCAACTAATAATCCAACCACCAGTTACCTTCCCAGAAAATTGAGGACACAGTAAGGTGCATAGCCTTGAACAGAAATCTCACCCCCACCCTTGCGATCATCCTTATGACTGCTTGTGCGCGCAGGTACACCCCCTTCCAAGATTGCTTGTGCGCACCCCCTTCCAAGATTGCTTGTGCAATCCGTGTTTTTCCTTCCGTCTAGGAAGGAAAAACAACAAGGAAAACATATATATATATATATATATATATATATATGTTCGAAACAGATCGCTACTGTAACACTGTACCTGCAGCACTATTCGAGTCTCTCTTTTCGTCCGTCTTCTTTCTTCACTTTGTAATCTTATGCCTATAGGTTAGTCAATCTGCATATATGTACATTAATATAACCTGTTTGTGCGCTCTTATTAGTTATAACCTTAGGGGTGGCATATTGGTTGTCTTCCCCATAAAAATTTGGTGACCCCGATCTCACTTTTGATCGGATTCTGCATATAGATCTTGGTATTGTTTAAAAACGTTTAAACAAAACAGTGAGTCATAAATATTCATTTTGGAAATTTCGAATTAGAGCTCTGTTAAACGAAAATGATTTATTAGATATTATTGACAAAGACGCAATAGAAGAGACCAATCAATGGAAAAAGAGAAACAGCAATGCTAAAAATATTATAATGGAGCGATTCGTTCTTAACTTCGCCAATGCCGAGAATAATGCCGATTTTTGAAAATCTTGATGCCATTTATGAACGTAAAAGCTTGGCTTCGCAACTTTCTGTACGGATGCAGTTGCTGGCATTGAAGTTAAAGGGCGACACTTGTCTTGTGAGTCATTTCCATTTTTTTGATGACTTGATAGCAGAGCTTATTGCGTCGGGTGCTAAGATAGAAGAAATATACAAGACACATTTACTTTGGACCTTCCTTCAAGTTATGACGGCGTTATAACGGCTATAGAAACTTTATCAGAAGGTAACTTAACATTGACCACGAGATCAAGTTAAAGAGCATCAGTAAGGATACTAGTGCCAAGGTGTTACAGGCTGTTCGCGATCTAGATCAAAAGGAAAACAAAATGAGAGTGAGCTTTAAGGGTTCTAAATTTCTCTTAAAAATAAGCTTAAACCAAAACCAAAATGCATTCATTGTGGCACTTAAAGAAAGATTGTTATATTTTTAAAAGAAGTCTGGGAAACCAAAACGGGGAAAACCAATATAAGCAAGCTCAAGTAGCGTCAACTCAGCCAGATCGTGGGTTTGCTGTTATGATAAGGAAAAAAAGAGTGATGTCTTGTTTATCCTAGACTCGGGTGCTTCTGACCATATTGTAAAAGATGACGAACTATTTGCTGAATACACCAACCTCGAAACAGAGATTTCAATTGCCAAGGGTAATAAATGCGTTTACGCAACTGCTAAAGGAGTAGTACAACTCAGCAGCTCTGGAAATCAAATTACACTGAAAGATGTGTTATTCAGCAAGGATATTCCTCACAATCTCTTGTCTGTACGAAAGATGCAGGGTGATCATTGAATTTAATTCAGGATGATTTAAAGTCACCAAAAATTATCGTTTGGTATTTGAATTAAATTCAGGATGATTTAAAGTCACCAAAAATGATCGTTTGGTATTTGACGGTAACTGTGAGTATAATGTTCCAATTATTAAATTGCAATTAAATTATACGGCCTATATATCAAAAATATCTAATAATGCTGATTTTCGTTTGTGGCATGAAAGATTGGGACATATAAGTATTGGGAAGTTTCTAGAAATAAAGCGAAACCAAATGTTTGATGATATTAATCTGTTAAGTAATATAGAGCAGAACAATAAATTATGTGTAGCTTGTGTAAAAGGGAAGCAATCCAAACTTAAATTTAAAAAATCTAAAATTAAAGACTATATTAAAAGACCATTATTTGTAGTACATTCGGATGTCTGTGGTCCAATTACACCATCAACAATTGACAATAAAAACTACTATGTGGTCAGTATACACATTACTGTGTATTACTACGTATTTAGTATCCTACATGTCAGATGTTTTTTCAGTTTTTAAAGATTTTGTTGCCAAAGGCGAAGCTCACTTCAATGTAAAAGTGGTAAATCTTTACATAGATAATGGTAGGGAATATTTATAAAATAAAATGCGAGAATTTTGTGTAGAAAAAGGCATAAGCTATCATTAAACTGTTCCTCACACTCCACAATTGAATGGTGTTTCTGAGCGTATGATTAGAACAACAACTGAGAAAGCTCATGCAATGCTTACGGGAGCCAAATTGAATAAAAGCTTTTGGGGTGATGCTGTTTTAACAGCAACTTATTTGATAAAGAGATGCCCAAGTAGAGCCTTGCAAAATATAAAGAAAACGCCGTATAAAATGTGGCATGACAAGAAGCCAGTTTTGAAATATCTGAACATATTCGGATCAACAGTCTATGTACTTAATAAAGTGAGAAAACGCAAATTCGATGAGAAATCGATTAAGTGTATTCTTGTTGGAAACGAACCGAATGGTCCCAAATTGTGGAATGTGGAAATGAGGAAATTTATGACAGCTAGAGATGTTGTGGTGGATGAGACTAATATGTTAAATACTAGATCTGTAGATGATAGTGTCAAGCAATCGCAAGACAATCTCTCTGAACCTGAAAGTACAGAACAGGTTGAAGACTCTTGTTTGCAACATAAAATTGATGACGAAAATATTGATGAGTCTATAAATGAGAAAACTGAGAATTTTGAATTAGATATACAGTCTAATGAAAATTCCACAAATCTTAAGAATGCCGATCCAGTTTATAATTCTGGTGACAAACTACAGAATTCACAAAGAGAGAATAAAGAAATAAGAAGAAGTGAAAGAATAAAAGGTAGACCAAAATTATCTTATAGATTAATAGAAAAATGTTTAATGAGCGCGTACACATGTTTCATTGATGTACCCAGCAACTTTGAAGAAATTAAGCATCGAAATGACAGAGTCTTTTGGGAAAGGGAAATTCGTGATGAATTAGATTCTCATTTAGAAAACAACACGTGGTCCTTTAATAAATTTGGTAATTTATTGAAGTATAAAGCCAGGTTAGTGGCGCGTGGCTTCACTCAAGAATATTTGACAGACTATGATGAAACTTTTGCGCGAATCTCTAGTTTCCGTTTCATATTGGCACTTTCAAATCAATATGGTTTAAAAATTCATCAAATGGATGTAAAGACAGCATTCCTAAACGGAGTTCTAAAGGAGGATATTTATATGAAGGTTCCTCAAGGCTTAGTACATAATCAGAATACAGTTTGCAAACTAAATAAAGCCATATATGGCCTTAAGCAAGCAGCTAGATGCTGGTTCGAAGTGTTCGAAGATGTATTAAAAGAAATTGGTTTTGTTAACAGCGGAGTAGATCGCTGTATTTATATTATAGACAAAGAAAATATGTCTATAAATATATATAATAAACTTTTTTGGTGATTGATTTAATGAAAAAAAATATATGTTCCTTTTATAATCTTTATTTGATAAGTTTTCACCAGAGGTCAGTTAAGAACTAATTTACAAATGTATTCTTTCGGCCCAGCAAACCTTTTACAGAGGATTAACATTAGCCTTTTAAGTTCTACTTAGCTTTAAATGACAAGCTTATCGGATCGTTAAGTTCGTTATCGTTAAGCGGTTTGTATCTTGGGAGAATGTTATTTATGAGTCTTTTGAAGAGTGAAGCTTTCTAAAAGATCGGCTTTAGCTTTTTTATATGAAGAGTGAATATGTCACTCCCCCACCTTTTAGATATAAGCTTGTTATCAAGCGATTATTTCTGGATATAAATGTGGTGATGCATTTTAATTTTAGCTATTTCTGTTTTTGATTCTGTTTCATTTCGATATTTTTGTTAGTGGTTTTACTTGGTTTTAGGTAAGAGATAATAATTTTGTGTGGCGCTGTTTTACATTTCATATAAAAGTAAAATATGTAAATTAAAACTAAAACGGATATGAAGATTATTAGTATGTTTCTGTAAATTGTGTTACTCTTATTGTTTAACAAAATCATTTCCTTAATTTCTATGTGTGACATTGGTTCGATTTTTGTTACATTGTGTTCAGTAAATATTACATTTGTGTATTGTTGAATACTATTAGATATTGTAATTTGTTTTAATTCTCCTGTGCAGTTGGAACTTTTATAATTTTATTATTTTCAATATAAATCTCTTGACCGTTACAATTGTGATAAAGTTTTTCTCTGGTCATATTCCAGGTTATAAGTATATTTGGTTTAATGTATTGAATATAGGATTGTTTACGATATTTTTGAAAAGTACAAGTTGGTGTTTCGTGTTTTATTATGTTAGCTATGCAATGGTCTTTGACAATATTCTTTGTTAGTGTATTTAGAACATAGTTGTTATGTGAGTAGAATTTGCCTTCAATATTTTCCTTAATAATTTGGCCATTATGGTCGGGGTAAGGTGCAATTATGAAAGTTGGTCTTTCAATTGAATTCATAGGAATGTGGGACATTAGGAATATTTCATTAGTAGGTACGTTATACCAAGCGGAAGTTTTTATGTTTATCAGATTTTTGTAATTAATGTTGCCAATATTTTCATGTTTTAGTAGTTTAGGATTAAATATTCCTAGTAGTGTTAGTTGTGAACCCATTTCAATGTCTTCGATATATTCGGTAAAATGTTCAATATTAAATATTAATAGATTCAATTTTTGTTCCTTTTTCAAAGAATTGGACTGGTTGTTAATTATTTTTATGCCATTATTGAGACTGTCAATAACGTGGTTAAGAGTGCTGATCTGTACTGTGTCTTGTGATAGAGTCGAAATTTGTTGTTCAATATGTTGTCTGTCGTCTTCGTCTAGTGTGCCAAAAAGATATTTTAATGTGGAACCTACAAAGTTTCCCAGTCCTCGATTGTTTCGTTTTGGGTGCGTATGCCATTCATTTCTCTTTCCATTTTCTCGGTTAAATATTTAATTTGTGTGACATTTTTAAATTCTTGACATTGTTTAATTATACTATTAAATGTTTCTTCAACTTCTGTAATATTTATTGTGAGACAGTGATGCATAAAGGTGATTTGTATTGTTCCAGATTCAAACAAGATAAATCCTTGATTGTTTTCTATTGGGTTGATTTCGATTGTTCCTGCTGTAGTTTGTGTTGGAGCACAAGTTATTATGGGGATTATGAGTCCGATGATTGGGAGGTGTCGGTTTGCTGCAAGTATTTGCTGTCATTAAATTTCTTTTTTATTTTAAATTTGCTTTTATAATGAATAACGTTTTGACCTCTATTATTTTCGTTATAATGTTTTTCGTCTAATTGTTCTATTCTGCCTGTTTTTCTAAAGGGATTCTTTGATTTTGCGCGCGTTAAGGGTGCTTGTCTAAATTTTGTGTAGATTTCGAAATCCTGTCGTTTTTTGTTAAGATTTTTGATTTTCATTTCTTTAATCATCTGGGTATCATAAGTAGGTGTGTCTGCGTAAAGAAGGATGTTAGCCGGTATCTGTCTGGTTGTGTTATGTTTAGTCTTGTGGTTGTATATGTATAAAATTGTTTCCATTCGTGTTTCTTTATTTTCTCTATTGTTTTCAGTATTGATAATTCTGATTTTTTCATTTATGGTTTTATGAAGGCGTTCTATGTCCGCTATTCCTGTTTTACTTGTGGTAATATCTATTTGTATGTCCTCGTTGTTTAGCCAAGTTTTTAAAGAAGTGCTTATAAACGCGGAGTCCATGTCTGCTTTAATTTTCTGTGGTTTTCCCATGTCGTTAAAAATTGTAGTAAGGGCTCGTTTTGCCTCTAACCAATCTCTACTGTTTGTTTTAATAAGTGAAGCAAATTTTGAATAAACGTCTATACAAGATAAGTACTGTTCGTTGTCAATAGCATAAAAGTCAATAACATAAATTTCGCGTGGGTTATTTGTCTCTGGAGTTATTTCGAAAACTAGTTTTGTTGGTCTATGTTCTGTCTTTGCAAGGTTACAGACTTCACAATCATTGATAATGTTTTGAATTAGTTTATTATAATCGGGAAAATAGTGAGTTTCTTTAAATAATCGTATCATTTTTTCAATACCAGGGTGTAACAATTTAGAATGTTGAGTAATAATGAATTCTTTAAATTCAGGATAAGATTTTATGTCTTTTAACATTATGATACTTTTCAGAATTTTCACGTTACTATGTGGGTTAATGGTTTCTCGATATGCTTTTTGAAAAACTAAAAAGTCTTTATCGTTTTCCAGGTAAATAACACTGCTATTATTTAAGAAGTATTTAATAAGGATATCTTTTGCCTTCGTCAGGGTCATGTCAGTGTATTTGATGGTCAGTTTTATTTTGGAAAAGTATTTCGTTGTCTCTACTTGGTCTACGCTATCTTTTATAAATTCAATTTGTCTTGCAAAATAGTTTATGGGTTTTTCTGTAATTTCAATGTAGGTTTCGTTGCTTTCTGATGAACTGTGTATTGTTGCTACTGTTGAAATATTTTCTTCTTCGCCTACCATGTTTTCTTCAATTTTGACGCGAGATAAAGCGTCTGCTACATGATTAAGTTTACCTTCTAAATATTTGATTTTGAAATTATATTCGCTAAGTCTAATTCGCCAACGTTGTAGTTTTATGTTGGGCTCTTTAATATTATTTAGCCAAACAAGGGGTTTGTGATCGCTCAAAATCACAAAGGGGACTCCATATAAATATGGGCGGAAATTTTTGGTTGCCCAAACGATTGCTAGTAGTTCTTTTTCAATAGTGCTATAATTTTGTTCATGATCATTTAATGTTCTACTTGCAAAGCTTACTGGCTTATTGTCTTGTGATAACACGGCTCCTATGGCGAAATTGCTAGCGTCAGTAGTGACTTGAAATGTTTTTGTGAAATCAGGGCAAATCAAAATTGGGTCGTTCATTATGAGTGTTTTCAATTTTTCAAATGATTTATTGTATTCTTCGTTTCTTGTGTCTATTTTAGCTCCTTTTTTAAGAAATATTGTCAGAGGTTTTGCAATCTTTGCAAAGTCTGGAATGAACTTACGGTAGTATCCGCATAAGCCTAAGAAAGATTTGATTTCTTTTGGTGTCTTTGGGAGAGGAAATTTTTCGATTGCCTTAACTTTCTCTTTATTAGGTCGTATGCCTTCTGGACTTATAATATGACCTAAGAAATTTGTTTGCTTTTTTAAAAATTCGCATTTGTCCAATTGGAGTTTAAGATTGGCTTCTTTAAGTTTCTCAAAAACTTCCTCAGTGAGTCTAGGTGTTCGTTCAGAGATGTTGAATAGATGATCACATCATCTAAATAAAGAACGCAATGCTTATTTATGAGGTCTTTTAGGACGTAATTCATGCACCGTTGGAAGGTTGCAGAGCATTTTTTAAGCCAAATGGCATGCGAGTGTACTCATAGTGACCGTGTTTGGTCGAAAACGCCGTTTTTGGTATAGACTTAGGGTCCATTTCGATTTGATGAAAGCCTTTTGCTAAGTCAATTGTAGTAAAATACTGGCATTTTCCTAATTTGCCTAGTATTTCGTCCATGTTAGGAATCGGAAATTTATCATTTATTGTTATTTCATTTAGATTTCGAATTTCGGTTTGCCAGAGGCATCCATCTTTTTGGGGACAATCCATAATGGACTGCAATAAGGGGAGTCGCTTTCGCGTATAATGCCTTGTTTTAACATTTCCTCAATTTGCTTATTTACTTCTGCTTCGTAGGAAAACGGGTACGAGTATGGTCTTTTGTAAACTGGGTTTTCATGAGAGGTTTTTATATCGTGACGTATTATACTTGTGAATGTAAGGTTTTCATTTTTGGAATATTGAATGTCATTGAACTCTTTTAATAAATTTGTAAGTCTGTATTTTTCCTCACTATTTAAATGTTCTAGTCTGTATGTGTGTTCTGAGTCTATGTTGTTGTCCATGGCATAGTTTATTTCTGATGTAAAGTTGTTTTCTTGTAAGAGTGCATTAAAGTTTTCCGAAGTTTCTAATTCTTTGTGAATGAATGTTCTTTCGTTAATTATTGTTTCTTTCCGAGAGTAGTCTATTAAACCGTTATTCTCCATTAGTATTTTTCTTCCTAACAGAATATCATAATAATGTGAAAGTGAATGAATATAGAATTTTTGCGTTTGTTGAAAAAGACCGTTGGCTGGAAGGTCTACATATTTATTTAATTTAGAATAGCCTGTCATACTTCGGACAGTTATTTGCTTATTTTTTAGCTTGAAGATTGAAAAAGTTTGAGCTCATCAAGTTTATCGAAGAGCCAGTATCAACTATGCATCTATATCTGTGGTTATTAAACATGATCTCTATGTATTGGTGGGATCCCAGGCTGGTATTGGAAAATTTTCAGCTTGTTGATATTGCTGATCTGTAAACAATTCTGTCTGAGTATTCTGTAATTGATCTTCGTGGAACTGTTCGTCGTTATTAATGTAGTGTTCAGTTTCGTTATCGTAATCTAATTCGTGCTGGTGAAAATTTTCATTTGTCTGCATACGCGATTGTTCGCTGCTTTCTCTAAAACGCTTTTTTGGCACGCTCTTTGTTGTTGGGTGGGCTGATAGTAGTTTCGGGTGTCGTTTTGACGGTCCTGAAGTAAGTCTGTTCTGAATCCGTTGTATAAATTTCTGTACTGATTAAGTTGCTGTTGTCTGGACGGAGGAATTTGTCTAAGAGGGGTTTGATTGTTTACGTTAGTGTTTTGGGTCTGTGTGGGATTTAATGGAATAAAGGGGCGAATGAATCGTTGGTTGGGGTGAGTGTTTTTGATTTGGTTAATGTTTGCATGTTTATAGGTGTTAGGTGGATTTGAGTTAAGTTTTGGCTGACTATCGAATGTTTTTGAAATTGGGTCTTCGTATAGACCTTCTTGTTGGGCGGTTTGCCTTAGTTTTTGAACGGTTGAAATGTCATACCTCGCTAAGGTCATGAACAACCTATCGGGGAGGACTTATCTTCTAATTGTTCACAGAATAGACGTAAGTTACCCTTAAAAGGTGTGCGATACAGTCTTCCTAGTAGATCCTCCAGGGGCGTCTTGAATCTTGAGTCTTGAATTCCGTGATTAGGGCGTCTCTTAAAGTTGTCCATTCGTTGTGCATTCCAAATTGGGTAACCTTTTCCGCATCTCCGACAATTTGAAGTTCGATGGCTCCAAATATAACCGCCTTCTGTCGAGCGTCATTTGAAGGGTATAAGTTCAACAGGTATTCGATACGTCTGATGAACGAGCTGAGATTCGATGGGTCTCCAGAGAATTTCGGTACTTGGCGTATTTGCCGAAGTAATTGAGTCATATTTTCCGCTGGTAATTCCATTTTAGTTTTATTTGTAAGTTAGTTTCTGTTCTTGTTCACACACTGCTGCAGTATGTCGAGACTTATGCCTTAAGTGAACTGCAATGTTTTAACTTTTTATTGTTTTATACAATAGTAGCGGTCGCACTTTTGATTTAAGTGGGCTACTGTTTTTGTTCACAGACTGCTAAAGTATGTCGAGACTTATGTCTTAGTGAACTGCACTGTGCGCCTTTTAATTGTATTACACCTTAGTGGAGGTCTCACTTTACGAAGCGGTCCACAAAATTAGGTCTTTAAATTAACTCCGATCGCACAGGTTCTTGTGCGGATACCGATTTTAGTCACTTTAAACGAACCGAAATCACTTTGTTGCGGCCAATTCGCGGATACAATCAGAAAAGATTACTTGGTCTTATAAGTTTCCTCTTTTCACTAGATTGTCAAAGGATAACAAGTTTACTAGGACTTTTTTCAGTATCCTACCGACTGCGCCAATAAACTTTTTTGGTGATAGATTTAATGAAAAAAAAATATATTTTCCTTTTTATGATCTTTATTTGAATAAGTTTCACCAGAGGTCAGTTAAGAACTAATTTACAAAGGTATTCTTTCGGCCCAGCAAACCTTTTACAGAGGATTAACATAAGCCTACTTAGCTTTATATGTCAAGCTTAACAGATCATTAAGCTCGTTACCGTTAAGCGGTTCGATTTGGCCATATCCGTCTGTCTGTTCGTATGAACGTCGAGATCTCAGGAACTACAAAAGCTAGAAAGTTGAGATTAAGCATACAGACTCCAGGGACATAGACGCAGCGCAAGTTGGTGCCAAGCCCACTCTAACGCCCACAAACCGCCCAAAACTGCCACGCCCACACTTTTGAAAAATGTTTTAATATTTTTTCATTTTTGTATTGGTCTTGTAAATTTCTATCGATTTGTCAAATAACTTTTTGCCACGCCCACTCTAACGCCCACAAACCGGCAAAAACTGTCAGTGTTGAAGACTCTCCTTCGCACTTTCAATATCTGTGTAACTGGTTTCAGATAGTCGGGGAACTCGAATATGGCGACTATAGTATTATAATTTTCAATATAAATTTCTTGACCGTTACAATTGTGATAAAGTTTTTCTCTTGTCATATTCCAGGTTATAAGAACATTTGGTTTAACGCATTGAATATAGGATTGTTTACGATATTTTTGAAAAGTACAAGTTGGTGTTTCGTGTTTTATTTTTTTTGCTATGCAATGGTCTTTGACAATATTCTTTGTTAGTGTATTTAGAACATAGTTGTTATGTGAGTAGAATTTGCCTTCAATATTTTCCTTAATAATTTGGCCATTATGGTCGGGGTAAGGTGCAATTATGAAAGTTGGTCTTTCAATTGAATTCATAGAAATGTGGGACATTAGGAATATTTCATTAGTAGCTACGTTAAACCAAGCGGAAGTTTTTAGGTTTATCAGATTTTTGTAATTAATGTTGCCAATATTTTCATGTTTTAGTAGTTTAGGATTAAATATTCCTAGTAGTGTTAGTTGTGAACCCATTTCAATGTCTTCGATATATTCGGTAAAATGTTCAATATTAAATATTAATAGATTCAATTTTTGTTCCTTTTTCAACGAATTGGACTGGTTGTTAATTATTTCTATGCCATTATTGAGACTGTCAATAACGTGGTTAAGAGTGCTGATCTGTACTGTGTCTTGTGATAGAGTCGAAATTTGTTGTTCAATATGTTGTCTGTCGTCTTCGTCTAGTGTGCCAAAAAGATATTTTAATGTGGAACCTACAAAGTTTCCCAGTCCTCGATTGTTTCGTTTTGGGTGCGTATGCCATTCATTTCTCTTTCCATTTTCTCGGTTAAATATTTAATTTGTGTGACATTTTTAAATTCTTGACAACTTCTGTAATATTTATTGTGAGACAGTGATGCATAAAGGTGATTTGTATTGTTCCAGATTCAAACAAGATAAATCCTTGATTGTTTTCTATTGGGTTGATTTCGATTGTTCCTGCTGTAGTTTGTGTTGGAGCACAAGTTATTATGGGGATTATGAGTCCGATGATTGGGAGGTGTCGGTTTGCTGCAAGTATTTGCTGTCATTAAATTTCTTTTTTATTTTAAATTTGCTTTTATAATGAATAACGTTTTGACCTCTATTATTTTCGTTATAACGTTTTTCATCTAATTGTTCTATTCTGCCTGTTTTTCTAAAGGGATTCTTTGATTTTGCGCGCGTTAAGGGTGCTTGTCTAAATTTTGTGTCGATTTCGAAATCCTGTCGTTATACCCGTTACTCGTAGAGTAAAAGGGTATACTAGATTTGTTGAAAAGTATGTAACAGGCAGAAGGAAGGGTTTCCGACCATATTGATCAGGACCAATAGCCGAGTCGATATGACCATGTCCGTCTGTCCGTCTGTCCGTCTGTCTGTCCGTCCGTATGAACGCTGTGATCTCAGGAACTACAAAAGCTACAAAGTTGAGATTAAGCATACAGACTCCAGAGATATAGACGCAGCGCCCACTCTAACGCCCACAAACCGCCCAAAACTGCCATGCCCACACTTTTTAAAAATGTTTTGATATTTTTTCATTTTTGTATTGGTGTTGTAAATTTCTATCGATTTGCTAAAAAACTTTTTGCCACGCCCACTCTAACGCCCACAAACCGCCCAAAGCTGCTACGCCCACACTTTTGAAAAATGTTTTGAAATTTTTTAATTTTTGTATTGGTCTTGTTAATTTCTATCGATTTGCCAAAAAACTTTTTGCCACGCCCACTCTAACGCCCACAAACCGCCAAAAACTGGGTTTAAGACTCTCCTTCTCCCTTCCACTAGCGGAGTAACGGGTATCAGATCGACTATAGCGTTCTCTCTTGTTTTTTATTAAGATTATTGATTTTAATTTCTTTAATCATCTGGGTATCATAAGTAGGTGTGTCTGCTTAAAGAAGGATGTTAGCCGGTTTCTGTCCGGTTGTGTTATGTTTAGTCTTGGTGTTGCATATGTATAAAATTGTTTCCATTCGTGTTTCTTTATTTTCTCAATTGTTTTCAGTATTGATAATTCTGATTTTTTCATTTATGGTTTTATGAAGGCGTTCTATGTCTCCTATTCCTGTTTTACTTGTGGTAATATCTATTTGTATGTCTTCGTTGTTTAGCCAAATTTTTAAAAAAGTGCTTAAAAACGCGTGGGTTATTTGTCTCTGGAGTTATTTCGAAAACTAGTTTTGTTGGTCTATGTTCTGTCTTTGCAAGGTTACAAATTTCACAGTCATTGATAATGTTTTGAATTAATTTATTATAATCGGGAAAATAGTGAGTTTCTTTAAAAATTCGTATCATTTTTTCAATACCAGGGTGTAACAATTTAAAATGTTAAGTTATAATGAATTCTTTAAATTTAATATAAGATTTGATGTCTTTTAACATTATGATAATTTTCACGTTACTATGTGGGTTAATGGTTTCTCGATATGCTTTTTGAAACACTAAAAAGTCTTTATCGTTTTCCATGTAAATAACACTGTTATTATTTAAGAAGTATTTAATAAGGATATCTTTTGCCTTTGTCAGGGTCATGTCAGTGTATTTGATGGTTAGTTTTATTTTGGAAAAGTATTTCGTTGTCTCTACTTGGTCTACGGTATCTTTTATAAATTCAATTTGTCTTGCAAAATAGTTTATGGGTTTTTCTGTAATTTCAATGTAGGTGTCATTGCCTTCTGATGTATTGTTGCTGCTGTTGAAATATTTTCTTCTTCACCTACCATGTTTTCTTCAATTTTAACGCGAGATATTTGGTTGCCCAAACGATTGCTAGTAGTTCTTTTTCAATAGTGCTATAATTTTGTTCATTATTATTTAATGTTCTGCTTGCAAAGCGCACTGGTTTATTATCTTGCGATAGCACGGCTCCTATGGCGAAATTGCTAGCGTCAGTAGTGACTTGAAATGTTTTTGTGAAATCAGGACAAATCAAAATTGGTTCGTTCATTATGAGTGTTTTTAATTTTTCAAATGATTTATTGTATTCTTCGTTTCTTGTGTCAATTTTAGCTCCTTTTTTTAGAAATTAGTCACTTTAAGCAAACCGAAATCAGTTTGTTGCGGCCAATTCGCGGGTACAATCAGAAAAGGTTACTTGGTCGTACAAGTTTCCTCTTTTCACTAGATTGTCAAAGGATATCGAGTTTTCTAGGACTTCTTTCAGTATCCTACCGGCTGTGCCAAATAAACTTTTTTGGTGATTGATTTAATGAAAAAAAATATATTTTCCTTTTATAATCTTTATTTCATAAGTTTTCACCAGAGCACATTGGTCCAGCGAGCCGATTTTTCGACGAAAATTAATGTTTTAAAGCTAGGTTCTTGAAATTTCGTACATATGATAGTGTCGATGCATATAAACACATATCCAAATTTCAGACCGATCTGACCACGCCTTCCCAAGCCGCCCATATGAGATAAGTTTCCTCTTATTCTTAAATTCACTCGTTAAATTCAGCAAATGTTTTGAATTAAGTTTTTTAACACAACCTTAATATTAATACAATGCATTCAAAATGACTATAAATAAGTATTTTACATTTAAAAATGTTCATAAAAGTCGTGTTCTACATCAAGATCTAGTGAAAACGAATTTTCAGACTCAGAATCTGAATCTCTATTACTATTGTTAGCATAAAAATCGGGAACATTGTTATTATTGTTCATGTCAACAAAATTTAGCAAGTTTGGTAATTTCAAAAGTTCGATTACGTCTGCTGGTAGGGGTAGTTTATTTTGCTGGCCCAATCTTTTTATTAGATAGATGCTCGACACAAGAGGATCTGAGGAATACATTGCTCTGTGGAAAACGTCTGCCATGTTGTTCTGACGTGTACTCTTTCGAGCATGTAACCTCCTGCCACTCTTATAGTATTTGTTGCGAGCCTCTGAGGAAAGATTGATGCTTCTATTATTTAGTAGCCGTGCCTTAACACTTTATGGACCGTTGCCGAGATTGGAAACCATGGATACAAGGACTTCTATTGAGTTATGGTTTTCTGGTAATATTTTTTAAATTGTGTTGGATCAATTAGTAGGTCACAAGAAATAGCAATTAAAATATAGCTAAAATATGCAATGAGGAATTCATCAAGACCTAAAATTTCAGCTAGTAGCTTAGGTGGGCGTCCAACTCGTCTTGATGTAGACGGCTTTGGATTTGAAGACAACAATGAACTTACAGTTATAACCATGTTGAACGAAAGCCATTTGGTATGCTTTGTCTTAAATCTGGCCATATTTCTATCCAATTTGCCAAATTCTTTTGAATGAAAAGGTGAAAGCTTCTCACTTTGGTGTTGATTTCAACCTTTTTCTCTGTGCTTAAGTCGAATTCTTTCAGTTCATCATAAATCCAACTCGAAAAGGAAGATGCGCTTCGATTGTTTTGTATGTAGAAATTAATATAAGTGTGGGGTGCTGCAGAGGGGATCCCTCGCCGCAGTCACTGGGTCACTGGTAGTCAAGGTAAGTGTGAAGAGCCGTAGAGGTGATCTCTCGCCGCTGTCACTGGTATGTTGTCGGTTAGCTGATTATCTTCAGGTGCTCCTCATACGGGAGTAGGAGGTAGTAAGTTCACTTGAAGAGTTACGCTGATTATGTTGGGAAGATGACTGTCTTCCTTTTGGCTTCTGGCCTAGGGACTCAGATAGCTATGGTAATTTATAATGATAACGACAGTGGCCGGAGTAAGTTTTATGAGCGATTGCTCTTTATTCTTTGAATGACAAAAACGAACTGAATATAAGCTAACAAAGGGAAAAACATCATAGCGGCCTCTGCCAATGCGCAGAGCTTCTGCCGGCTATGCACGAGCTTCCGGCCAAATGCTTGGTCAGCAATTTGACCGGTGCTGGTGTGCGGACGATCAGTCCGGTTAACTTAGTTAACTATTCCCTCCTCAAGATTAAGGCCGCCCTCGGCTGACCCTATTTGGGCGAGAACTTCCTTCAGTTGGGCTGTAGATTTCTTGGCCCTAGTGGTTCGCTGCCAGGTTAAACCGATGCAGATAAGAGCGCAGAAAATTGCTCCTGCAACTAGCGCTATCTGACTTAGTCGGTATCCGTCGACGTCTTTCTCGAAGTTCCTGATTTGCTCCAAGTTCTTTTCACTTAAACGGTGAAGGTATGGGAGGCTCAGGATCTCTTGTTTCATCGAGATATTAAGGACTGGGGAATTAGCCACCCCCGGCGCCCTATTCTGGACCATGTCATGATTAAAGAAGACGGTCTCGTTGACCATGGCACTCTCAATGAATGTTATGAGGTGCGTGCCTCTAATGTGGATGGCCGTTCCATTGTCCACACGCACGAGTGCTGGTCTGTCATTGATGACGATTATTCCTTCGTCGACGTAGGTGATCGGATGTAGATCACTCTGCTGTGTGTCGCAATGTGCTACGACCCCAGCGTGGAGCTCCTGGGCACACGAGCTCACTGAAGATAACTGGCAAAATGTTGCCCCTGGTGTTATGGAGCAATTCTTTACTGTGCGTATTTCTCTGTTGCACTCTGCTACCACATTATCTTTCAGCCTTAACACCGTATCGTGGTGTACCACTGGAAGGATAGTGACTTTGTTGCACGCCATGATAATCTTGGGGAATTTAATAATAAAGTGTAAGATGTTAAGGGATTGTAGGACTTTTACAGACGCAACGGACAAAATCTCCCTTATGGGGGTGTTGGTGGGCTCCTCGCCCCAAACACTCTCCAGATCTGCGTGGTCCAAGAAGATTGGACTCACTACGTTAATTTTAGCGAGGGTTATAGTGAGCATTAAGTTTTGCAATTCCATTACAATGATTCTGTTGCGAGTAGAAAGTGTTTCATACAGGTGACCTGTATCAATCTGAGCGCTTTTGGAAATTTTCAAAAGTTTATTTATGGTATCAGTGAGTTCGTTAATTCGAATTTGTGTTTTGGTGTTTATTTCGATTTGGCTATTGTGTGCATCAACAAGCCGCGCTTCAGTGAACTTGACTTTCTCGAAGTCTTCCGCGTCAGGTGTCCCTGCGACAACTTTTAACGCAGTTCCCAAGAAGTCTAGGCTCCTTGCCACTCTGTGATGGATGCTCAAAGAATCAAGCATGTCACGGAGGTGAGCGATATCAACGCTCAGGAGCTTCTTCATATGGGACTGGGGGAACATACCGAGCATGCTGTCGGTTTCGTCAATTACCCGCCTATACTCGGAGAGGTTAGCCGAGTGTCTGACGTAGGCGTATTCCTCCCAGACTAAGACTTTACCGTCAATGACGGGAATGTAATTCGCTCGGGAATAGTCAGTAATGTGGGCCGACGTCGTGGCCAGGAAACAAAGAAGGAGCGTTGGGAGCGACCTGTAACGTGTGTGATAAATTACTACTTGTTCGGAATGGAGTTGCCCACCACCAATAATAGCGAAAATATATAAAAAATATGCCAAGTGGCTAAAAATAAAAAAACTTATGCCAAGCGGCTATAAAAACAATGAAAAAACTTATGCCGAGTGGCTACAAATTGGAAGAATAAAAGTGTGCCTCCGAGGGAGCCGCAGCTAGGCTCTGCTTGGGTCACTTGAGGTTGTCTTTATGGACCACCCTCCCTTTAATAAGGACTGTGGTCCCCAAGTCTGCCTCGATGGTCTTCTCCTCACATAAAGGAGTAAGTTTGTTGCCTAATCGTCTGTTTGACTTTACTAGGACTTTGTCGCCGACCTGGAACACTCTGTTCTGCCGAGAAGCGTTCTCTCGTTTTCTTGTCAAAATCTGGGCGTTTTTGATTTTTTCTTGGACATCGGTATGTGGATCGTCTGGATCTGCCCGCATGACTTCGGCCGGTTTTTTATTGATGACAGAGTGGATGGACTTGTTATATCTGGCTGTGGCCAGCAAGACCAATTCCACTGTGTCACTTATGCCTTTGTCGATTTTTAGGCATCTGGCGAGCTCAATTAACGTGCTGTGGAATCGTTCCACCTGTCCGTTTGAGACGCTATGTAGGGGCGGTGCATTCGAAATGCTGACGCCAAAATGGTTTTCCAGCATAGCCACTATTGTCTGCGATTTCAATGATGGTTCATTGTCGCAGTAGATGGTTTTGGCTTTGGGGAAAACATTCATAAGTTGTAAAAGGGGTGCTTTCAAATCCTCTATGGTTCTAGACAGAATCGGCTGTACCATGGCGAATTTAGAAAACTTGTCAACGCAGGTGAGAAAGTATTTTTTATCCGTTGAGAAAATATCGATGTGCAATATTTCTCCTACATGGGTCGGGACTGGTGTCTCACCGAGCTCCTGCTTCTTCGGATGTCTGTCATACTTCGCCTTTGCGCAAGTTTTGCAATTGGCTGCTATTTCGCTTGCCAATTTGGTCATTTTCGGGAAGTAGTACTCGGAGAGTACTTGTTTCACGTTTTCTTGGGCCGACCTGTGAGCTCTGTTGTGCTCGACGGTGAGGATTTCTTTTCTCTCCTGCATCGCGAAGATGTCGGTGACCCTATTCTTACAATGCCAGAATTTCGTGGCTGGAAATTGTCGAACTACGTCGTCCTGGATTAGCGCCAGCGTGTGAAGATCACAGTGGAAGGCGTTTACACCATTAGGGATAATGATGTTGGCGAGTTCCTCCAGCAAAGCTTGTTTGCACGAGAAATTGATCGAGTGCCGCCTCTTATTCCCAAATAATATAAAAGTGCGTTTCCAATGGGAGCGCGCCTCTTCCAAAATTATCTGGTTCTGGAAGCAATTCACGGGTTTGTCCGTGGACTCGATCGTGTGCGTAAGCGAAAGTTCGCTGTGAATCGTGGCCGCGCACGACTCCGGTTCTTGCTCTTCAACAACGTTGAGTTGTTGTCTCGAGAGGGCATCTGCAACGAGGTTGTTTTTCCCAGGCTTGTAAAAAATTCGTGCGCCGGACTCATCGATGCGTGCTTTCCATCTCTTAATTTTGGCGTTCGGATTGGACTCCGATACCGCGAATGTCAGAGGTTGGTGATCGGTAAAGATGTTTATCTCTTTAACCGCATACAGGTAGTGCCGCAACTTAGCCAGTGCCCAGACTATGGCTAACAGCTCCCTTTCGTTGGTAGCATAGTTAACCTCTCTGTCAGACAATGTCCTTGAGATCATTGTAATGGGACGTCCCTCTTGGGACAGCACTGCGCCAATGCCGTAGGCCGAAGCGTCTGTCGTTAGATCAAACGCTTTTTTGTAATCAGGGTATCTCAGGATGACGTCCTCAGACGCCAGGATATTGCGTAGCTTTTCGAAGGCACGTTGTTGCGCTTCGGAAAATTCTACCTGGATACTCCTGGACCTGTGTCGGCTAACACTACCGTTCTCGCCCTTCAATATGTCTGAAATGGGCCTAGCTATTGATGCGAAGTCTTTGATAAAGCAACGATAATAGCTGGCTAAGCCCAAGAATGACCTTACCTCAAATACGTTTTTGGGTTCCGGAAATTCCTTTATGGCCTTAACCTTTTCTGGGTCAGTCGCCGCCCCATTGTTGGTGACGATGAACCCCAGGAAGCTCACGCTTTTCTTAAAAAAACGTGACTTTTCTGCCGATATTCTCATGTTAGCATCGTACAGGCTCTTCAGAACCCAATCTACATGCTTGACATGGGCGTTTTCATCTTCCGAAAAGATGATGACGTCATCGACGTAAACGTAGCAGAACTTTCCGATCTGCTCTCGCAGAATATCGTCAATTGTTCTTTGGAAGATGCTTGCAGCATTCCTGAGTCCGAATGGCAGCCTTCGGAACTCATACTTCCCTCCGTTCACTGAGAACGATGTCTTTTCACGGTCGCGTTCTGCGAGCGTGATTTGGTGGTAGCCAGACTTCAGATCGAGGGTCGTGAAGTATTTGGCCTTGCCGAGATTCCCCAATATCATAGAGATATTTGGCATGGGGTATCTGTCTGGTACCGTCCTTTCGTTAAGTTTTCGAAAGTCCAGTACCAAGCGCATTTTTTTATTGCCCGCATCGTCAGTGCCCTTTTTGTCTACGACCCATATTGGGTTATTGTAGGGGGACTTTGACTTTTGGATTATGCCATTTTTAAGCAGTTCCTGAATTTCGCCGTTGACGAAGTCAGCTGCTCCCATGGGATATGGGTATAACTTGGCATAAATGGGCTCCTCATCAACCGTCCGGATGGTGGCTACCACCGACGTATTGTAAGGAAGAGCCTCATTAGGATCAGCAAAAGCTTTTTTCCTATTCCCGAGCATTTTTAAAAAAGCACCCTTAATTGAGGGCGGTGCGTCCGAGCAATCTACTTTGGTGAAATTGACATCGGGGCAAGTATGAAAGTCAATTTGCTCTGCTCCGGAGCCCCATTTGAGCTTGCCGGAAGCTAGGCAAAGCGACGCGCCAGCCTGTTTTAACAGGTCTAGGCCAACGATCGCGTCAAAGGAGGTCAAGTCTGGTAATAAAAAAAAGGTAGCTTTAAGATTAAAAATGGACACAAAACATTTCTTAGTTATTGTAGTCACACCATGAATCGAATGGATTGTAAATGGGGACTGCACCGGGCGGACGCCTTTCAACCCCTTAAATGGTCGGATAAAATTTTTTGCCGCGCCCGTATCAATTAGTAGTTTCATGTCGATCCCCGCTACTCTTCGTCTGATGACGGGTAGCAGGGACTTTCCCCTAAAAAATTAATGGTATCCGAGTCATACTCTAGGATGGAATCGTCGTCGACTTTAGCTGCTGCACTGGAGGCTGCGGTGTTATAAACCATGTCCGAACCATCAGAGGCCTGGGCAACATGGTTGACCCCTTGCCTTTTTGGTGGGACCGAACGGCCAGACGCGGCCGGCTTCGATTTCGGGTAAGCCGGGGCGTAAAATGGCTGCATCCTGGACAACGACGGGTCAACGTCCATGGGTTCTGGCGTGTTCCCTCGGGCCATTCGGTCGCTACGTGGAGCGGAGTGCACCTGTGCTCTATGCTGCTTAGTAAAGTGTGGGTTCTTCCCAGCACTTCCCTGCGAGCCGGCTTGTGGGGGGGCCTGTTGGCGCTCCTGCACTTTGGGATATTGCTTGTGGTCCCTATCCTCTTGTCTTCGTGCAAATGAAGTTGCAAAAGTGTACCGCTCATGATTGGACTCTACTTCTTGCGCCAGGGCGAGCGCTGACGGCATGTCCTTAGGCTTTGCCGCGAATAGCACGTCTGTGAGGTTGCGCCTGAGCCCCGAGACAAAAACTCTCAAAGCATCATCTCGGAACTTCTCACACAGCACCGTTGCTGCCGACGCTTCATAAGACATAGTCGCCTTATTGGTGAGTAAGGTGAGTTTTTTCTCGACCTCATCATAATACTGGAGGAGCGTCAGGCTTCCCTGTCTGAGGGTGCCTAGCTCCTGCTCGATAACGTGTATCGGGCGTTTGTCACTATACGTGAAATCGAGGCGACTTATGATCGCATCGAAGTTCAGTATAGTCCCAAAGGACGACAGAACTGCATCAGCAGGGCCTTTAACTTTGCTCCTGATGATGACCACAGCTTGATAGTGCCGCGAACTATCCTCATATTTCCTGAACATATGGTAAGCGGCATTTGCCGCTTGCCGCCAGGAGACGTATGTCTCCTGTGTCCCCATAAAGTCTGGAAGACATTTAACGGCATCCAATGTTTCCCCACAAGGGACCAGTCCGGTGATTTCTACTGGTCTGTAAACTTTGATTGGGGGAGCTTCTGCCTGGGCAGGGGCAATCTGTATGGCCGCGACCTGGCCGGCCAGATCTTGAATTGTTTTACGCAAGTCAGCCTCCCTGCGTTGACTCTCTAAGGCTTGCTCTTGTAATGCCCTTAGGAGAGCTTTAATTTGTTCCGTTTCGAGAGACATTTTATATGCAGTGAATGCGTTAGTTGGGGTGTTTTTACGTACAGAGTTTTCTGTCGAATCGTCGCTTTCGGACTCTGAGTCGCTAGCGCACTTTTTAGAATTCCTATATTGTCGGAATGACTCGCTCATGGGTAGCTGTGTATGTGAATACTCAGGCCGTTGTGCCCGTGGGGCCAAACAGTACGGCAAGGGGGTCGCGGGGGCTGAGTCGCCGTTTTGAAGGCATTGGATGAAGACTCAACGAGCAGAGCCACTGCCTAGCTAAGTAACGATAAGGTGAAGGGCCTGCGGGGAGCGGGTCTCCAATAAGGCAAACAAATATACAAAGACAAAAATTGCCACAGTAAAGACAAAGAGATAAATAAAAGGCACAAAATTGTCACAGCAATGCATGCGCCAGTATCGGGTAGCGAAGTGGAGTGGGTCAAAAACAACAAAGCTTGGGAGGGCTGCGGAGCCAATGTAGTGAGCTTGAGTTTAACTGAAACGACAGTGTCCCGCTGATGTACAAAAATGGAACGAAATGCGCACAAAGTGGAGTGGGCAACAACAACAAAGCTTGAAAGGGCTGTGAAGCCAATGTAGCGAATTAAATTTCGAATGAAACGACAGTGTTCCGCGGATGTGCGAAGGCGGAATGAAATGCACACAATATGAATTGCAAAGTCAACCACAAATCAAAATTCGATATTTAAACTTCATAACAGTAACATAATTTTAATTCGCAACACCTATAAACGTTAATTGTAGTGGAAATGCCGATTTTCTTAATTTATTTATGTAACTCGCACAAATATTTTAAATATTTTAAAATTCTAGACGCAGTTTGGAGTAGTGTTTAAGTTGAGAATCCCACTTACATGATTCAGGGTGGTGGTGTGGGTTCCTGGAGTTGGGTGCCAATTAATATAAGTGTGGGGTGCTGCAGAGGGGATCCCTCGCCGCAGTCACTGGGTCACTGGTAGTCAAGTTAAGTGTGAAGAGCCGTAGAGGTGATCTCTCGCCGCTGTCACTGGTATGTTGTCGGTTAGCTGATTATCTTCAGGTGCTCCTCATACGGGAGTAGGAGGTAGTAAGTTCACTTGAAGAGTTACGCTGATTATGTTGGGAAGATGACTGTCTTCCTTTTGGCTTCTGGCCTAGGGACTCAGATAGCTATGGTAATTTATAATGATAACGACAGTGGCCGGAGTAAGTTTTATGAGCGATTGCTCTTTATTCTTTGAATGACAAAAACGAACTGAATATAAGCTAACAAAGGGAAAAACATCATAGCGGCCTCTGCCAATGCGCAGAGCTTCTGCCGGCTATGCACGAGCTTCCGGCCAAATGCTTGGTCAGCAATTTGACCGGTGCTGGTGTGCGGACGATCAGTCCGGTTAACTTAGTTAACTTAGATATCAAGCAGTTGCTCAAAAAAATTTTTAAAATTAGTTTATATACACTTTGCACTATAATGACACATAATTGGCACAAATTGGCACAAAATTAGTTATACTCCACAAAAGACGGGTTAGCAGGTTAGCTTTTTTCTATTTTAGGGCAACACAAATAAAAGCACACACACATAAAAGCACAAACATGAAGGAAATTTTTTTAAAACAAATATTCTACATACCTTGGTCCTTCTTTTCCATAATTTTTGTGAAAATTGGTTAAACCACAAAAATTTTGGCACGCTCGCAAGTCAAGCAAATTTTTCCTGCGCTGACTTAGAAGGGCTTCCAAAATTTCAGAGATGCATCAAAACAACTAAAATCTTTTGATTAATTTTAGATGAGGTATATACTATTCAAATTTTATTATTAAAACAGGTTTACTTTCTATGAAAAATGTAACAGTGTAACAAGTGTAAAAGTGTAACAGTTGCTAGATGAGATTCGCTTCTACAAACTTTTCTTGCGCTTCTTTTTGCGTGCCTTTTTTATCTCTTCTTCTTATTCTTCTATCGATCTCGATCTTCATTCAACTTAGCTATCGATTACAGTATAGGGTTTTGCTTAAACTAATCCTTGACAACAACCCGCTCGTTACACTAGCTTTATATGTCAAGCTTATCGGATCGCTAAGCTCGTTATCGTTAAGCGGTTCGTATCTAGGGAGAATGTAATTTATGAGTATTTTGAAGAGTGATGCTTTGCAAAAGATCGGCTTTAGCTTTTTTATATGTACTTTTATATGTTGATGATGTAGTTATAGCGACAGAAAATATAAATACAATGTCCAATTTGTAAATGTCGAAGTCTGATCGGCTGTCTGATGTATATAATGTTGTGTACACGGCCAGACTTAGGTACATCAATAAGCATATTAAGTAGGTACACCAATAATAATAATAAAGAACTATGACAATGCCTTAAAAGAGTTCTGAGGTATCTAAAAGGTACTGTTAATTTAAAGTTGATGTTGGGTCATGCAGCCGCCAAAACTGTGCAGTAAACTAATCTTATACTCTTAATATTGTAAGCTGAAGTAGTCAGTAATAGCAGTTGCGATGCCCATAGTGTAAACCGCTGTTATCGCACGAATTTATCTGTACGGCGCTCATTTCTTCTTCTCTTGTTATCTACCTATGTACATTAAGCTTGGGCGCAGCATTCGGCTGTCTGTCCCGCCAATTGTCACTTTTTCGTTTTTCGACAAAGACTTGACTTGTGCATTCGTTATAGCTCTTGGTCGTCCCTAGCAGCCAGAATTTTTTTTTTTATTATTTTTTTTTATGCGTTGCTGTTTGTTAAAGCTTCCCATTATGAGACTAAGAATAAGTTTACAAATCTTAAAAAGTACTGAACTAACAGTCACTATTGCAACTGATATGAGTTTGTATGGCCCTAATAATTAACGTTGGGTTGGCATATCATTACGACGAAGTCGGGTTCGGGTAGATAGCCGTGTTAAGTCTCTCGCAAGCCTGTTCGGGTAGGCACGTAGTTTGTTGTGATATTTTTCCATTTGTTTGGCTATTTCATATCTGACCGGAAGTTGCGGGCTTTATGTTGCCGGTGTTGCGGGCTTTATGTTGCGCGGGCGCGCGGGTGGGTGTGTGTGGGCGGAGTGGTCAGTCTATGTGCCCTTCATGGGTCTTTTCCTAGTCTCTTATTCTAACTTATATGTATACCCTAAATCCCAAATTCTATTCATATTATCCTAACAATTATTCTACCAATTAACCCTAAGCCCTAACCCTACCAATTAATCCTATTCTAATTATACTATTTATAGGATGAGGGGCCTAAAAGGGGTCCTCACAAGATGCCATGGCTGAAACAAACAGAATAATACAAGAGGACTGGGAAAAGAAGTACGCAGAATTTGCGGCAAACAAACAGCGGGACTACTGCACACTTTTCCCAGGAAAAATAAAAACCATGGTTTCAAAATCCCAATTGTAAACTTAAAATAGTAATAAAACAGACTGCTCAGCGATAACGCATTTGACAATTACACTTTAAACAAAATGCACGTTACAAACAATAACATATGTGACCAATGTGGCATCCGCCACGTGCGCTGCATCGGCAGAATGTCTGCACCGGCCAAGTCGTGGGAACGCCAACGACATCGGACACCATCAGCGACAACGGCGCAGCCACAACGGCAGCGGCAAAGCTACAGCGGCAGCGAAGGCTTCGACGACATCAGCGACGTCGGCAGAGAATAGGTTTAATTATTAATTGTAAAACTTAGTCCAGTCAGTTCCAAAATTAACACCAATAAAATCTGAAGTGTTCTTTTTTTTTAAAGAAAATTAAAAATATCTTTTAATTGGCGCCCGAAAAGGGACCGGTAAACAGAGCCTTCGTCAAAAGGATCACGCGTAACGTTAAAGTACCTAAAGCAGCTACAAGTTCGCGGCGCAGTGCCTAAAATATAGCCACAGTGAACACTGACTAATCAACAACTACAAAAAATAAGTAGAAGTGACAAAAAATCGCACAGTGTAAAATTGCCTTTAAAAAAGAAGCCACAACATCAAGTGCATCCAGTGAACAAGTGCGAAAGATTCTAAGGTTCAGTTTAACCGGTCTAAGAACTATCGCCGACTCTCCTGTAGTGTCCGTCCGCAGGAGCCTTCGAAGGAACTCAGTGCCACCAAGGGTCCCGAGTCACCCACACCCGAACACCGCTACGTCGCTGCCCAACGTGCGACAAAAAGGATCAAACCCAAGGGGTCATCGAGGGAACGTCGCCGAAAATGTTATTTATCGCGTAAGCTAGAAAAATAAGTTTAAAAACAAAGACTACTATACTAAAAAGAAGAATTAAAAAAAGGGAAAGAAAAGTAAATTTAAAAACAAGAAAAAATTTAAAAACAAGAAAGATAAGAATCTTATGAGAATAATAATCTATTGAAAATAAGTCAAAATAGAATTTAAACAACAATACTTAAAAGAAATATACAATAAGCTTAAAGAATTTTAGAAAAAATACATCGATATATAACTCAAACTAAAAATTCAAAAAGAAAAAACACCCGAAAACTCAAAACATCTATTAGTTGTTGTCCGAAATAAACAAATCCTTAAGCCTTTAACATGTCAAAAGATAGAGAATTGGCAAGTGCATTAGCTGCACTTAATATAGATACCGATAGCGGGGAACAACTCGGGGGAAGCAGGCCTACGGCCACCAGTACACCGGTAGCTAGCCCAGAGCTAAAACAGGTAATTATGTCTCTCATCAAAGAAACATTAGGCGGAACCGAGTTTATTGGGGAACTTTTGAATAAAGGCAGACCATCAGAAATGTTAGAAGATGTCCCCTTTATCGGCCCACTACCAGGCGAGTCCGAAAAACTACCAGACCTTACAAAACTAATCAGAGAATTTTCAGGAAACCGCACAGAATTTGGTTCTTGGAAGAAGAATGTATCTACAATAATGAGTTTGTACGAGGGTAGGGAAAACACCAACGCATATTTTTTGATAACGTTGGCGATTAGGAACAAAATCACTGGCGAGGCCGATGCCGCGTTAGAATCCTATAACACCCCTCTGAACTGGAAGGCGATTGCAAAATGCCTAACGGATCAGTTCGCTGACAAACGCGACCTCAAGACCCTAGGAGTACCAATTGTTCTCGATGACTCAAGGACGACTGGGCAATTCTATCAGGCCGTTTACTACCAATTATCGCTGATCCTTAATCAAATCAGCGTGCAAGAATTAAAACCTGATAGTGTCCATGCCCTGAAACAAAATTATCGAAAAAAGGCCTTAGATACTTTCTTACGGGGATTAAATGGAGACTTGCCCAGACTCTTGGCCATCAAAGAACCCAGAGATCTCGGTCACGCCTTACACTTGTGTGAATTGGTCGACAATCAGGAACAAAGGAACGCGTTCACGCCCAAATTCAGGCAGGATGCACCTCCTGTACCTCCTAGGCAAGCGCAGCCGCCTGCCTTTAACAGGTCCATACCAAGGAGATTGCTTACAGCAGACTCTGCGGAAAATTGGAGAGTTTTCAACCCTAAACTATATTATAGTCCAGCTCCCCAACATACGACAGACCCACGCACTACCGGAAATCCGCAGATCTGGCAAACGGGAGCAGCTGACCAACAGAAACGCGGTCAACGACCCCAGTATCCCACAAATCAAAATTATCAGCCAGCACGGCAATTCTATCCGCCTCCGCGTCCAACGGCCCCTAAACCACAACCGAAACCCATACCAATGGACATCGACGGCTCCATTCGTTCAGGCAACGTCAATTACATGAATAGACCCAACGTTAACGACTTCTCTGGGAAACGACCTGCCCAATTAAACGGACCTCCACCTAAAATCCTTAGGCAGTTTCACATTGCCACGGGGGTTCCAGAAGGCATCCGAGGGAGTAGAGGGCGACTTTTACTACCTTGACCCCGAGGAACAGACCTATTTCGCTAGCGCCGATTCCGAGGGAATTACGGGCTTGTATGACCAGCAATCTGAGGAAAACGAACCGGAAAGCGAATCGACTCCCGTCGACGCTTCGGATGTTAATTTTTTAGGTTAAACGGGTCATCTCTGCCATACTTCCAGTGCATAATGGAAGATGGCACCAAACTACATTTTCTCATAGACACCGGATCGAACCAGAACTACATCCAACCAAATCTGGTGCCACACCCAAAAAAGAACGAAGGGAAATTTTTCGCAAATTCAGTGGGAGGACAAACCCCAATAACTCACCATACTTTTCTCACTCTGTTCAATAACAGAGATAGACCCATCAAATTTTTCTTACTGCCTACACTCAAAACTTTCCACGGCATCCAAGGGAACGACGCACTAAAACAACTAAACGCGGTTATTAACGTTAAAAACGATATATTAACATTAAATGGAAACTATAATATCCGAGTGAAACAACTAATAAAGCTCAGAATGGAGCATATGTCGAACAGTCAGAAGAATCTTATAAATTCACTCCCCCAGATTACACTACCAGAGTAATAGGTGAAATAAGGACATCATCGGATGCACCGGTGTATAGCAAACACTACCCGTACCAAACTTCTTTAAGGCCCGAGGTAGAAAAGCAGATGGGACAATTGCTACAAGACGGCATAATACGACCTTCACGGTCACCATACAACGCACCCGTATGGATAGTCCCCAAAAAAAGCGACGCGTCCGGAGAAAAAAAGTATAGGATAGTCATTGACTATCGAAAACTTAACTCCGTAACTATTTCGGATAGGTACCCTATCCCTGAGATTGGAGAAATAATCGCACAATTGGGTGACAATAAATATTTCTCCGTTCTAGATCTCAAAATCGGATTCCACCAGATATAGAAAAAACTGCGTTCGCAATCAACGGAGGAAAATTTGAATTCACTCGATTTCCTTTCGGTTTAAAGAACTCACCGTCGAGCATTAGACGATATTCTAAGGGAACACGTAGGAAAAATATGCTACGTGTATATCGACGATATTATCGTCTTTAGTCGGTCCGAAAATGAACATGCCACGCACTTAGATAAGATATTTGCCACATTAGAAAAAGCCAATATGAAAGTGCAGATGGACAAATGTGAATTCTTCAAAGAGGAGGTAAATTTCTTGGGATTCACTATCTCACAAAAAGGCGTCAAAACAAACGCGGATAAAGTAAAAGCAATAGAAAAATTTCCGATCACCACAACACTAAAAGAACTTAGATCTTTCCTAGGTCTGGCAAGTTACTATAGGCGTTTTATTCGCGACTATGCTAAACTTGCAAAACCACTGACTAACTTATTGAGAGGAGAAAACGGTCGCATTTGATAAGATAAGAAGAACTTTAGCCTCACAAGACGTCATACTGGCGAACCCAGACTTTAGTAAGGAATTCAAGTTAACAACGGACGCCTCAAACTTCGCTATAGGCGCCGTCTTAGAACAAGAATCCCGACCGATCACTTTCATTTCCCGTACGCTCTCGAAGACCGAAGAAAACTACGCAGCAAATGAGAAAGAAATGCTAGCAATAGTTTAAGCACTTCAGAGCCTACGAATGTACCTTTACGGTACAGCCAAGGTGATAATATACACTGACCACCAACCGTTGACTTTCGCTCTTAGTTCAAAGAACCATAATGGGAAACTTAAAAGATGGAAAAGCTACTAAGAGGAATACAACCACGAGCTAAGATACAAGCCGGGTACCTCTAACGTAGTAGCCGACGCACTTTCCAGAATCTCAACAAACCCCCAAATAAATAGTACAACGGCGACGGTTCATAGCGACGAAAGTTCCTCGCATAATTTGATACCAGTCGAAAATGTCCCCATTAATGTATTCAAAAACCAACTATTTCTCCTGATATCAGAAGAAGAGGAAGAGTCGTTCAAAATTCCCTTTCCTACTTTTCATAGGCACATAATAAAAAAGAAATCATATTCCGAGGAAGATCTGGTGGATATTCTAAAAAAACACCTAAACCCAAAAATCGTGAACGGGATCTTTACACCCGAACACGTAATGGGCAAAATCCAGAATATTTACCCACAGCACTTTAACAATTACAAAACTAGATACACGCAGAAACAAGTCACGGACGTGAGTTCAGAGAGCGAACAGGATAATATCGAAGCTTCCGAACACATGAGGGCGCATAGAAACGCCATTGAAAATAAAATCCAGATACTAAGCAAGTTTTTCTTTCCTGGCCTTCGAAAAAAAACAGAAGCCACGGCAAAAGCATGCGGGACTTGCAAAATAGCCAAATATGACCGAAATCCGCATCATGGGGAGATTCAACCAACCCCCATACCGACGTACCCCGGACAAATCATTCATGTACAGCTAGTACTAACGGCCATAGATAAATTTTCAAAATAAGCCCAGATAAAACTATTAAGATCAAAAGCATCGGAAGATATGAAACATCCACTAAGAGAAATTATGATAGCATTCGGTATGCCCAAGCAGATTGTAACAGACAACGAAAAGGCTCTAAATTCAGCAGCTATCAAGTTTCAGCTGCAAGAGCAGCTGCAGGCAAAAGTCTCATTCAACTCTAACAGAGATAATGAGATGCCTTAAGCTAGACGAAAGCACACTTGAATTTGAAGAACTACTTTTTAAAGCAGTTGAAGAGTACAATACTTCAGTTCATTCAACAACACAAAAAAAACCAATAGACTTATTTTTCGGAAACCAATTAAGCGCAAACCCCCAAGAACTTCAAGATGTTAGGAAAAAGATCAGCAAAAAAATAGAAAAAAAACAGAATACCGACTTAGAATACCACAACCAAAGAAAGAACCCAATAAAGAAATACGAGGTAGGGGAAACAGTTTATGTGAAAATAGATAAAAGGTTAGGGTCAAAACTAACACCGAGATACAGAAAAGAAATAGTCCCAGAGGATAGGAACACAACCATAAAAACACATTCAGGGAGAATAGTACACAAAAATAATATTAAGAAATAACATTCATTCGCAGGTTACTCTTATTGCCAACATGTTTCGGACGGGTCACCATACTAGACTACACCCACTCCCAACTCATTCCCATAAAAACGGGAACCGCTGTTCTGCAAAACGGGACATTTACAATTTTCCACGTGTTCAACATTGAAGAATACGAATCCGCGTTCGGTGACATATCAAACAGATTAAATGAAATTAACAAAACGCACCCACTTCTCCCTTTCTTAAAATTCGAACTTATGAAGTCGGAATCAGACTTAAGAAAACTTAAACCTTTTAAAAAACAAAAGAGGGCAATAGATGCTTTGGGAACGGCATGGAAATGGTTGGCCGGTTCACCGGACCACCATGACAAAGAAATAATAATCAATAAAATAAACGAACAGCTCGAGAACAATAATAAACAGTTAATAATAAATAAAGTACTAAATGATAGAATTAAACAGTTAAGCTTAATAACCAACAATATAATTAAGGCCACGTCAGAAAATAAAAATTTTATAGACGAAAAAATCTCTCTGTTGCAATATAAATTACACATACTTAAAGAAGAACTTAATAACCTAGTCCATGCAATAGATTTGGCAAAAACAGATACCATAAATTCCATTATATTATCAGAATATGAAACTGAACAAATCGAAAACCTATTCAATAAAGAGATTGTTTTTATGAACCTAGAAGAACTGCTAGAATTTTCCAAAATAAAAATAGCCACCAACGGCAAAAACCTATTTTACATTATTAGCATACCTTTAATTTCTAACGAAACCTGTACACATACAATTTTAAAACCAATAAAAAAGGGTAAAATAATCAACGAGATAAAATACACTAAAATCATCCAATGTAACCAAATAAATTACGGCCTTAAAGGAAATTGTGAAACCCATAACGATAAGTCGATTTGCAATAAAATAAACCTAGTAGACCTAAGCAACGACACGTGTATCACACCGCTACTAAGAAGTCGAACACCTAACTGCAAGATCATCAATAGCCAACACGTAGCGGACCACGAGGAAATCCTGACCGGCACCATTCTCCTGAATGACTTCAGAGGCACCGTACTCATCGACAGGGAGGAGACAACCTTGGAAGGAACGTTCCTAGTCCAATCCCAGAACTCTACAATCGTCATAGCAAATGACGTGTATGAGACAAAGATGATGACGTACGCCGAGGCTGCACCCCCAGTTCTTCAACTCCAAGCACGAGAGAGCAAGGTGGAAGAAGTTCTTTCGCTACAAATGCTAAAGGAATTCAATATCAACAATACCAGGGAGCTTGAGATGATAAGAGACGACAGCACCAAGACAGCAACAATCAACGTCTCGGTGACAGGGACTCTGCTTTTGGCACTCATCGCGACAATCGGCTGGATAGCAAAACAAAAGCTATCTCATAGGGGCCACCAGCTAAATAAGGAAGTCGAAACACCAGGAACAAAACCAAAGACACCTACTGGACCAACCCGGAAACGCCTCTACTTCGCATCCGAGGACGTCTGCGTCTAAAGGGGGAGGAGTTAAGACCAAATATGATAAGAACACACAAGAACACAAATCTCGATCACGACTCCACCACATGCAGTACATCCGCCACGAGCAGACAGTCAGCGAAGTCCCAATAACAACAACAAGCCCAATGCAGCCCAACATAAACCAAGAAATTGCACAACAAACAACAGCTCAGCAAGAACAGGCACATTGACTCCAGCTACGACGGCAGTGCATCCGCCACGTGCGCTGCATCGGCAGAATGTCTGCACCGGCCAAGTCGTGGGAACGCCAACGACATCGGACACCATCAGCGACAACGGCGCAGCCACAACGGCAGCGGCAAAGCTACAGCGGCAGCGACGGCTTCGACGACATCAGCGACGTCGGCAGAGAATAGGTTTAATTATTAATTGTAAAACTTAGTCCAGTCAGTTCCAAAATTAACACCAATAAAATCTGACGTGTTCTTTTTTTAAAAAGAAAATTAAAAATATCTTTTAATTTATATATTGATATACGCCAGGCTTTTAGGTGGGCAAAAATCGTTCGACGCTAGTTGCTACCACCCAAAATTCTCTTGGTTGCATGCTTTGCCATAGTGCAGAGCATGCCATATATTATTTCCCGCAATTTAGAGACTTAGCGCCAGTAGATCGAGGCAAAGAGTCTAAAGTGCCTAAAGGCAATGAAGCTCGAGCCGCTGCCGCACCTGTGGAATCAGGCATCATACGCTGCTCCATCTAAATGGTCCGCCTTCCTCGCAGCCGCATGTTTCGTTGTCTTCAAGTTCCCACACTGAGCCTTCTGCCCCGCATTCGACATCTTCTACTCTAATTGCCCAGGATCTCGGTAGTGACCTTGTGCTGCTAGCCACTGCAACCGTTCTAGTGCAGAATCGGTCGGGACTGTTCGTTCCCTGCAGGGCCTTGTTAGATTCTGGCTTTCAACTGCACTTGGTCACCTCTCGGTTTGCAATTCAACTGCAACTTAAGAGGTCGAGGTCGTCTGGCTCCGTCACTGGAATCGGGTATTTCAATTTCGCGACTGATGGATTCTCGGTAGGAATTGCGATGAGCTGCTGTGCGTAGGTAAGATAAAGTTGTTGCCAGGACTGCCACTGCTTCAGAAAACTCGTCTGGGCTGGGTTGTGTCTGGAGGCTGCGCGCGCCCGTGCGGTAGTGCCTTAATAGCTTTACGCGTTCCTTCTGCAGCCAGCGAGGAAAACAGCATTGATGTTGAACTTGATTCACTTCCGCAGCGCTCTTGGGAGGTGGACTTTGGGAAGCGGCGGTGAAAACGGCCAAGCATCATTTCTACCGCGCTGTGGGTACGGCGGTTCTGACCTTCGACGAGCTGAGGACGCTGGTGTGCCACATCTCGGCAGTTATTAACTCCAGACCTTTAGTTCCCATTTCAGAGAGCCCTGCCGATCTGGACGTCCTCACTCCGGCGCATTTTCTCAATGGTGGTCCGCCATCGTCGTTTGACGAGCCAGATATAACGGCCTAAACTATAATCGGTTTGACTCTTGGCAGCGCATCTCCTTTCTTCAGCAAATCTTTTGGTCGCGATGGAAGGAAGAATAATTGACGTTGATCCAGCAGCGCTCCAAGTGGCGCACCCCAAAGCCCTGCGTAGCCGTGGACAACGTTGTTCTTGTTAAGGACGAGAATCTACCCCCAATGAGATGGCCTTTGGCGAGAGTCATGCAGTTGATTCCTGGCAGAGACGGCGTCGCTCGAGTTGCAGAATTGAGGACCGCGTCTGGAGTAATAAGGCGGGCAGTGAAAAAGCTGTGTTTGCTTCCCCTTGAGGACTCTGTTGGAAACCAAGCTTCCAACGGGGGGAGGATGTTGGGTCATGCAGACGCCAAAACGGTGCAGTAGACTAATCTTATACTCTTAATATTTTAAGCCGAAGTAGTCAGTAATAGCAGTTGCGATGCCCATAGTGCAAAACGCTGTTCTCGCACGAATTTATCTGTACGGCGCTCATTGCTTCTTCTCTTTGTTATCTACCTACATTAAGCTTGGGTGCTGCATTTCTGTCCCGCCAATTGTCACTTCGTTTTTCGGCAAAGACTCTACTTGTGAATTCGATATAGATCTTGGTCGGCCCTAGCTGCCAGTATAATAAACAAAATAAACAGTATCGGAAAATAGACAAACCTTTCTTCGGCTATTTATTATTCGCAACAGCTACTGAATAAGCGAAAAGGCTAAACAGTTGACTTTTGTCAAAAATATGAATTATGAAAATATTGTTATTGGTTTTGTAGATTCTGATTGGGCTGGATGTGAGACATATCGAAGAAGTACTACCGGTTTTCTTTTTAAAGTATGCGAATCTTGCTTGATATGTTGGAGTACCATGAAACAGAAATCAGTTGCAGCTTCATCAACAGAAGCAGAATATATGGCATTGTTTGAAAGTTTACGTGAAATCATTAATGAATGGAATTAAGATTGAGTTAAATAAGCCTATAGACATTTATGAAGACAACCAAGGTTGTATTAGCATAGCGAATAATCCAGTCTGTCACCAACGAACCAAGCATATAGATATTAAATATCACTTTACCAGAGAAAAGAAACTAATTTTTCTTAAGTATATTTCAACAGATATGCAGCAGCAGATATACTGACAAACCCGTTACCGGCAGCAAGGTTTCTACATTTGAGACAACAATTGGGTCTATTTGAATAATGGATCATTCTAATAATAATATGTTAAAGAAATATTAAAAGTACACTTTGAAGTTCCTTTATAATTTGTAATACTATAATGTAAGCAATATCTTTAATTTTTATGTATCTTTAATTTTTGTAAATCTTTTACTTGTATTAATAGATCTGATTAGGTTTTACTGGGTTTCCCTAATCCTTTGCAGAAAATGCTGGATCATAAAATTGTATTTGCCCCAGAACGCACCAACTTGTCAAAAAAGAATTTTTTTAATTTTTGAAATTTAACCAATCAATGAATCTTTTGAGGAGGTGTGTTTTAAATGTCCTTATATCTATGTGTATAATTGTATACATGAGAATGGTTTTAACACGACCATATATGAGGGTGGATAAATATATGTTCCTGGTTGTATTCTTGGTCTTAACAAAACTAACAACGCGGGAATGGGAAGAGAGTTTTTAGAGAAAATGTGCCGGATGATGGCAAACTTGGATCAAGCTTTGGTAACTAAAACACCAGTTCAGCAGGTGGGAAAATTGAACAATTGTACTCAAAATACACTTTTTGCTTCTGTTACTAATTTAAATTAGGAAATCTCTTTATTTTTCGATGCGAGGGATCATTTTTCTCGCTTTTTAGATTGGCGTCCGAATCTTCAATATTGAGAAGCAAAGATGTTGCACCTTTGACTTAACTGTTTGCGCAAATCAATTGTTTGCAGCAATGCAAGTCAACTCACTGCATATATTGTCGCATGAAGCACCACTCATTATAGCATATGAAGCATCACCCATCCGTCTCTCAGCATAACTTCATAACTTCTCGCTTAGCAAATCAACTCAAATCCAACCTCGATTTCTGGGATCGGAGGATCTTCCATGATCTCTGATAAGACAGTCGATATTCTTGCGTAATAATTTATCTGGGACTAATTCATTTGGACAGGACGTTGCCAAGTTTTTAAAACGCCAAACTTGGTTGAATAGTATTTGGAGGGATGTCCAGTATGCCAATTCAAAAATCGGTCTTTGCCGACATCATAAAGGACATTTTGATCATTCTGATGATGATACACTTTGATTTTGGGACATTAAAGACTTAACTATTACTCTGATTTGATTGACGTTTAAGCCTCGGTTTCGAGCTTTTCTAATATGGACTTTAGACTTTAGGGTTCTGATCAAATGAAGAGAGAAAGCTTTGGAGTTGCTGACTTTAATTGTCTTTGCATTTCTCTTGGATTCAAGTGCATTCGCTCTTGGATACAAGTGCTCTTAGATTCTTATAATTTTGTTTATTGAAATCTAATAATTCTGTTGTTCGGGATTGCGAATCCGAGCTTTGAACGTGGGAACGTGACGATTATGCGAGGGCCTAAGAAAGAATTGTTTAAATTAAGCTACGGATGTTTAGTCTACCAGTGGGTGACTTATCAGGTATCTGGTATCTGTTGGGTACATCGAGAGTAGTGTAGGGTGTGTTTGTGTTTACATGTTGTATGTGTATTAGGGTGTAGGCATGTGCTTAAGTCTTAGGGACTTATGGATATGTCACTCCCCCAATCATTAAATTTGGCCTGTCCTCAGGTCGTTAAATTTGGATATAAATTATGTTTTAAGTGTAGCCCTAGGTTATCCGACGCCGCAGTCCAAGGGGAAAGGGGTTGAGTAGTTCAGCGCCGATGCAATCGGCTGCTCTGCTAGGGCTGTATGTGCTGGAGATCTTCTCCTCCGGGGATGACGTAATCGTCAACGTAGTCGTCTCCTCAGCTAGGTAGGGGTGGTTCTCTGGCCTTTGCTCAGCGCCGTTCCTGATTGTGATCAGTTTACGATGGGAGAACTTTCTCCGTTATTAACTGCCCTTAAGGCTAGATAACCAATTCAACAAATGCAGCTTTAGCTGGAGTAGGATTTATGAGCCACTGCTCTTTATTGTTATACAAATCAAACTGAAAACTTATTCTATTTTACAAAAGCTATTCGCGGTCGGCAAGCCGACCGCTCGTCCAGCAAAGTGCTGACACTAGCAAAAACAGCATATCTCCCCATACCGGGAAGACCAATGAGAACCAGACACGGCCCCTACAGAGTTTATGCTGAATTTGCATATAAAATATAGGGTAACAGCCCCGAACTTATATCGACTTAAATCTACTCATTAACAGTGTTAACTTATATCATAACATTGTTTTCTGGTTGAATATTTTCCTTGACATTAGTTTCAGGGTGCGGATGCTCATTTTTTTGCTTACCATAATTGACAATAATTTTCTTAGGTATATGCTAAATACAGAGTCAAACTAATTATCATGTAATGCATATCATTTGGAAAAGCTGTAGTGTTTTACATGCAATTTTATCATTTCTCTTGTTTCTAAGTGATTTATTGGTTTTAAACGTGTAACATTGTTGGTGATATAAATCGTTTGTGTAAAATCTGCTAGATTAATGATGTTGTTTCCTGATATTAATATTTTGTTGTTTGTACAATCTTGGTTGACAACTGTTTTAGGAATATTCCATGTTAAAAGTATATTTGGTTCTATATAATTCATTTGGAAATTTCTTTGGGTTTTAATGTATTTGCATTAAGTTTGCTCTTGTTTAATAAGTCCAAGTTTATATTTGTCGAATATTAATTTATCTGTATCTTTATGAAATACTTGGCTATCGAATATATAAAATTTATCGAATATTTGCTCGGTTAGAATATAGTTATGTTCATCTGGGTACGGATCTATTTGAAATATCGGAACTTTAGGGACCTCGCTAGGAGCGTGGGATATAATCAAAATTTCGTTTGTATCTGTCTTGAGCCAAGTTGATGTTTTTATCTTTAGCATTTTCTCCGAGTTTACGTGTTTCAAATAATCGTGTTTTAGTAATTTTGGGTTAAAAATTCCAAATCTGTTTAATTGCATACCCAACTCAATATCTTCTGTGTATTCTGTAAACTGCTGTAGGTTGAATATCAGTATCGCAATTTGTTGGTTCTGTTCTTTGTCCACCTTAAGCCTATTTGTTATGTCTATACCGCTGTTGATTATGTCGATAACCATGTTTAGATTACAATGTTATAAATTTTTTCCTATAGCTCCTCCCTGTCGTCTTCATCTAATGTACCAAATAAGTATTTATATGCCTTCCTTACTACGTTCAAGATACCTCTTTTGCTTCTGTTAATAATTCTTAATCCATTTATTTCCCGTTTTAGTTTATCGACTAAATATTGTATCTGAGGTACATTGGGATAGCCATTTGCTTCAGTTAGTAGATTTTCACACATAAGCATTGTCTTTGTTATGTTTATACTCAAACAGTAGTATTCGTAGCTGGTTGGAATTTCCATCGTTCCGGTTTGGAACATAAGATATCCATTCTTCGCACTTATTGGGTTTACTTCGATATTGCTGCATTTGACCATAGTGATAAGTGGTAACATGCAACTAAGCTTTATTAGAAATATGTTGCGTACTTTACGCTTCTCTGGCTGGTCTGGAATTATCGTATTTGCTCATATTAATCTTTTTTTGTTTCTTGAATTTGGATTTATAATGAATGATTTTCCTGCCGCGGTTTGTTTCCTCGAAATGTTTACTGTCCACTTGTTCAATCCTTCCTGTCTTTTTTAAATGGGTTGGTGATTTTACTCTTTACGAGTGGAGCCTGTCTATATTTTATATCAACTTCAAAATCATGCCTATTCTTATTAAGATATTCGATCTTATCGATTTTGTTCTGTTGTACATTAAAGTCTGGGCTGCCTGCATATAGAAAAATGTCCGCCGGAGATCGTTTTGTACTATTATGTTTAGTTTAATGATTATTGTTTCGAATCTTGTAAACCTATCTTCGATATTTTGTTCACTACCGATGATTCTCAGCTTTTCATTATTGCTTCTAGCCAATCTCTACTTTTTACCTTAACTAGTGAGGCAAATTTTGAATAAATATCAATGCAAGATAGGAAGATCTGGTTACCCGTGAGATAAAAATCTATCACATATTTTTCCCTTGTGTTAAATATTTCTGTTGTTTCGAATGTCAATTTAGTGTCTCTATGTTCTGTTTTTGCCAGATTACAGATTTCACATTCATTGATAATATTTTGAATAAGCTTTTGACTCCGGGTATTAGTATTTTTCTTTAAACCAATTAATGGCTTTTTCTATACCTGGATGTAAAAGTTCCTTATGTTTCATTAGGATTAGATCCTTAAATTCCGCATAAGTTAGTATATCAATTCGTGGTACATCTCAATAGTTTCGTAAAATTGTTAGGGCTTATGATTTCGGTAAATGCTCTCTGGAAGATTAGAAAATCCTCATCATTAGGGAAGTAAATTGCGCTTTTCTTGGTGCACAAATATTTCTTAATGAGGGTTTTGGCGAGTTCAAGTGTCATTTCTTTTTAAATTATTTTAATCTTTAGTTTTTGAAAGTAGTGGCTTACACTTGATGTGTCACTGTCGCCTTTTTCTATCTCTATTTGTCTAGAGAAGAAATTGATTGGTCTCTTCGTTATGGATATATAATTTAAATTATCTTCATTAGCACTATGTATAGTTGCGTCTGCGCTGTTTGCGACTTCGCCAACCATGACTTTTTCTATCTTTGTGCGAGAACGAGCATCCGCGACATAGTTTTCTTTGCCTGGAAGATATTTTATTTTATAATCGAATTCGTTAAGTTTGATTTTCCACCATTGTACCATACCAATACCAATGGCTTGTGATCAAATGGCCTGCCAAATAAGTATGACCTGAAATATTTTGTCGTCTAAACTATAGCTAACAATTCTTTTTCAATGGTAGCATAGTTTATTTCTTGTTCGTTCAGCGTTCTGCTGGCATAACAAACGGGCTTATGGTTCTGTGATAACACTGCACTAATAGCTACATTACTCGCGTCAGTTGTTAGAGAAAAGGGCTTCGAAAAATCGGGGTAGAGAAATATCGGATCTAAAGTTATCAAAACATTTAGTCTTTCAAACGATTTAATGTAGTCTTTACATTTTATATCTATTACAGCACCTTTCTTTAGTTTGAGGGTCATGGGTTTAACTATCCTGGCAAAGTTAGAAATGAACTTGCGAACCCAAATAATCCAAAAAATGATTTTATCTGTTTAGGTGTCTTAGGTAACGGAAAATTTTTGATTGCATTAGTTTTGTTTGGGTTTGGTTTAATACCATTTGCTGTGACAATATATCCCAGGAATTCAGTTTCTTTTTTCATGAATTCACATTTGTCTAGCTGCAACTTCAAGTTGGCGTCTCTCAGTTTCTCAAAGACTTTCTTAACAGATAAAATATGTTCCTCCAATGAAGTGGAGTAAACAATAATATCGTCCAAATAGACTAAAAAAAAACCTCAAATCTTACAAAAGATTATTCATACATCTCTGAAAAGTAGCTGGAGCATTCTTTAGGCCAAAAGGCATACGTGTATATTCGTAATGCCCATGCTTTGTTGAAAAAGCAGTTTTTGCAATAGAATTTTCGACCATCTGGATTTGGTGAAACCCTTAGCTAGATCAATGGTGGTAAAATATTGGCATCTACCCAATTTATCCAATATCTCATCCATTCGAGGAATCGGGAATTTGTCATTAACAGTTATCTCGTTTAGATTCCTGTAATCAACTACCAACCTAAATTTTTGTTTCCCAGAGGCGTCTGCCTTCTTGGGGACCACCCAAATAGGAGAACAATAAGGGGATTTCGATTTGCGAACGATCCCTTGCTCTATCATTTCTTTGATTTGTTTGTTGTCTTGGTCAAAACTTTGGGGGTACTTATAGGGTTTACGGTATACTGGATCCTCATGCTGAGTCTGGATGACATGTTTAATAGTAATGGTGAAGGTCAAATTTTCGCCTTCCTTGTACTGAATGTCTCTATATTCGTATAGAACTTTCTTTCAATTTCCTCTACATTTAGATGTTCGAGTCTGTACTCGTTACATTCGCGTAACTCATTATTGATCGCGAAGTTGACTATATCGTTGCCAACGGACATAGGATCGACATGTGTTAGGCATTTTGGTAATGCGGTCTCCTTCTTCTGTTGTTCATGCTTTGGTTTAAGGCACTTAGGTGCGGTCTTAACCTTTTGCATCTTTGAATTGATTTCCTCCACTGGAGCAGAATCATCCTTTTGCTGTGGGTCGAGGCATTTAGATGCGGTCTCGCCCTTCTTTTCTCCATACACAAACTTAAAGGTTCTTGAACCTAAAGTCTCGTTATCATAATCTATCTTAGCTTTCGTATCCTCTAGATACTTTCGACCTAACAGGAAATCATAATTGTCGGAAAACTTGTGGATATAGAATTTCTGAAGAGACGGACATACTGAAGTGGGTTTCATTATTATGCTTTTCTTTAATTTTATTGCCCCTTTAATGGTATACTGTGTTAGATCTTCTTCTTTTTCTTCTAAATTTTCAAAATTTTCCCTTATGATATTGATGGATGAACCTGTGTCGATCATTCTCTTGTAAATTTTGTTATGATAACCTATTTTTACATGGGGACTGGTACGTCCTCCTGTGTCACTTGAGTGTCCGAGGCAGTTTGATGAAAATGTACATCCATTCTGCTTTGGCCACTTTGACTCTCTCGTTGTCTTTTTACCGGCATCTGACCGTTAGTATTATTTGAAGTTGAAGGTTGGAAATTAAGGGAGTTGTTAAGAGGATTGTTTTGTTGGCCTTGTTTTAACTCCCTTCTAAACGTGTAATAATTTCCCCTTTGATTAACCGGTATGGGACGAGTGGAATACTGACTTTGATTTATTGTAGGTTGATTCGAATTTTGAGGTTGCGTATTGTTATTCTGATTCGTTCCAGGATAATAATTGCTGTGATTGTAATTTCTATTATTGTAATATCTTTGATTATTGCTTTGACTATGATTTCCCCTGTATCTGCGTCTGTTCCCTTCTAATCTATTTGAACGCTGATTTTCTGGACTGGCGTCATAGAGGCCTAGCTCAATTGAAGCTTGTTTTAATTTATAAATAGTATCAATATCTTTGCGTGCCAATGACATATAAATTCTATCCGGCAATTTTCGATCTATTACAGATTTAACAGTTCTTTTTAACATTTCAGTGTAATTTGATTTATTTAAAGGGTCGCTTTCTAATTCTAACTTGTCAAACATAATCCAATATTGTGATTCGAGCTTCTCGATGAACTTACAGATGCTTCCGGGGTATGATGTATCCTCCAGTTGTCTTATAAGTTTTATATAGGTCCTGTGATCCTTGAATGCCATCGCCAGGACCGTCTTTGTATCCAGCCATGTGTTTACTCTTTCTTGGGTCACGACCTCCAATGCTGCATCCACTAGTAACCGTTTTACTGCTCCGTAGATAACGTGTGCTTGTCTGGCATCTTGGGTAGGGTATACGTTGAGTAGCTGCTCGTCCTGGTTAACAAACACAGATAGCTTGCCAGGTGTGCCATCGTAGTAGTTCAGTTCTTTAATTTGATTTAATAATTGATTTAGGTGGGTTTCCGAAAGTTGCGGAACTGCCATGGTGTATTTGTATAAGTTTCTGGATACACGGTGTTTATTTGAATTTTTTGTTTTAAGTTACGGAATTAAAAATTTTAATTAATTTTGTTTCCGACCGCACGGGATTTTAAATTGTTTTGCAGATGTTACTGACCCCACGGGATTTTTTTCTTGAATACTACTTTCACGTAGATTCTTTTGCGGATCTCAAAATAATTTTAGAATCGCTGTTTTAATTCGCCGATCCTGGATAGCTAGTTGTATAGCGTATCCTTCAATGGATCAGTACCGTACTAAAAGGACTCTTTAATTAACAGATCCTACCGACTGCGCCAATTAAATAATCGCAATACTCATATGAAAAAAAAAATAATTTTATTTTACTGAATGATTACAATATTTTTAGTTGAGAAGAACACCGACCGATTATAATTAGGTCTCAAACTGAACTCTGATAATTACTCTGATTTGATTGACGTTCAAGCCTCGGTTTCGAGCTTTTCTAATATGGACTTTAGACTTTAGGGTTCCGATCAAATGAAGAGAGAAAGCTTTGGAGTTGCTGACTTTAATAGTCTTTGCATTTCTCTTGGATTCAAGTGCATTCTTATAATTTTCTTTATTGAAATATAATACTTCTGTTTTTCGGGACTGCGAATCCGAGCTTTGAACGTGGGAACGCAACGATGATGCAAGGGCTTAAGCATAGATTGTTTAAATTAGACAACGGATGTTTAGTCTACCAGTGGGTGACTTATCAGGTATCTGGTATCTTTTGGGTACATCCAGAGTTGTGTAGGGTGTGTGGGTGAGTTTGGGTGTACATGTTGTATGTGTATTAGTGTGTAGGCATGTGCTTAAGTCTTAGGGACTTATGGATATGTCACTCCCCCAATCATTGAATTTGGCCTGTAATCAGGTCGTTAAATTTGGATATCTCATAACATTGTTTTCTGGTTGAATATTTTCCTTGACATTAGTTTCAAGGTGCGGATGTTCTTCTTTTTGTTTACAGTATTTGACAATAATATTCTTAGGTATATTTTTAAACTTATATGCTAAATACAGAGTCAAGCTAATTATCATGATGACAAAAGTTGTAATGCATATAATTTGGAAAAAGTTGTAGTGTTTTACATGCAATTTTATCATTTCTCTTGTTTCCAAGTGATTTATTGGTTCTAAACGTGTAACATTGTTGGTGATATAAATCGTTTGTGTAAAATCTGCTACATTATTAGAAATTAGGAATTCATCTATTTGCTTGGTAGAATTTTTAATTTTAATGATGTTGTTTCCTGATATTAATATTTTTTTGTTTGTACAATCTTGGTTGACAACTGTTTCAGGAATATCCATGTTAAAAGTATATTTGGTTCTATATAATTTATTTGGAAATTTCTTTGGGTTTTAATGTATTTGCATTGAGTTTGCTCTTGTTTAATAAGTCCAACAATACATTTGTCGAATATTAATTTATCTGTATCTTTATGAAATACTTGGTTATTGAATACATAAAACTTATCGAATATTTGCTCGATTAGAATATAGTTATGTTCATCTGGGTACGGATCTATTTGAAATATCGGAACTTTAGGGACCTCGCTAGGAGCGTGGGATATAATCAAAATTTCGTTTGTATCTGTCTTGAGCCAAGTTGATGTTTTTATCTTTAGCATTTTCTCCGAGTTTACGTGTTTCAAATAATCGTGTTTTAGTAATTTTGGGTTAAAGATTCCAAATCTGGATTCCAACTCGATATCTTCTATGTATTCTGTAAACTGCGGTAGGTTGAATATCAGTATCGCAATTTGTAGGTTCTGTTCTTTTTCCACCTTAAGCCTATTTGTTATGTCTATACCGCTGTTGATTATGTCGATAACCATGTTTAGATCATGGGTTTTCACGGAGTCTGCTGACATGTTATAAATATTTTCCTATAGCTCCTCCCTGCCGTCTTCATCTAATGTACCAAATAAGTATTTATATGCCTTCCCTACTACGTTCAAGATACCTCTTTTGCTTCTGTTAATAATTCTTAATCCATTTATTTCCCGTTTTATTTTATCGACTAAATATTGTATCTAAGGTACATTGGGATAGTCATTTGCTTCAGTTACTAGATTTTCGAACATAAACATTGTCTTTGTTATGTTTATACTCAAATAGTGGTATTCGTAGCTGGTTGGAATTTCCATCGTTCCGGTTTGGAATATAAGGTATCCATTTTTCGAACTTATTGGGTTTACTTCGATGTACGTTAAAGTCTGGGCTGCCTGCATATAGAAAAATGTCTGCCGGAGATCGTTTTGTACTATTATGTTTAGTTTTATGATTATAGACGTATAAGATTGTTTCGAACCTTGTAAACCTATCTTCGATATTTTGTTTACGGTCTTGTGAAATCTTTCTATATCGGATACACCATTTTTGCTGGTTGTTACAGAAATTTGTACGCCTTCGGATCTTAACCAATTTTGCAAAGCCATGAACATAAAAGTTGAATCTTTGTCTGCTTTAATTTCTTGTGGCTTTCCCATATCATTGAATATTTTAGTAATGGCTCTTTTCGCTTCTAGCCAATCTCTACTTTTTACTTCTACTAGTGAGGCAAATTTTGAATAAATATCAATACAAGATAAGAAGATCTGGTTACCCGTGAGATAAAAATCTATCACGTATTTTTCCCTTGTGTTGTGAGGAGTCTTAAAACTCCCCACAAATCCGGGTGCAGGAGATCGGCGTATCAACAGCGAAGACGGCTGGAATGCGAGAGGATAAAAGGGCGGTCAGGTCAAACGGGAAATAATGAACCTTGGACCTCAGCAAAGCGGAGAGACCGTGAAATAAAGGTACCGCGCTGGACCTCGGACTCAAACCCGCCAAGGGCGTAGAGGTCATACGGTAACGGTGTGCTAAAGGGGAAATGACGGGATTCTCGCAGCTGATATAAGGGACGGCGCCGGCGCAGCTCGGGACAGTCAAGAAGAAGTGCGCGAAGGGCCATACAGCCACACAGTCGGTCGGTACGCGAACAACACGGAAGTCAGCGAAAGTACGCCACACGGGCGATCAGTCAATACCGAGTGACAGTGAAGCAGCGGAAACACAAGTGCGTCAAGCGAGCATCCCGAGTGGATCTCTGCAAGTACAGATCAGCGAAGGACGAGCGAACACCAGGACCAGAAAAGGGACGGCGGAGTCAGTGGTCGCGACGGTGGTTCGGAGAGGAGCGCTAGCTTAACTCACGGACGATACACCCTAACCCATAACATCCTAAGCCCTGGTAGAGCCCGCAGGTTATCCGTCGGCAAGGGCGATAAGTGCCTGGCCTACGCAGGAAGGGACGGTGGAGTCAGTGGTCGGCAAAGGTGGTTCGGAGAGGAGCGCTAGCTGGTCTCTCGGACGATACACCCCGTCGCCATAACATCATAAGCCCCAGGCGAGGCAGTGCGAATTCCCCATCGGAAACGACGCAGGCACACGAAGGAAGGACGACGAAGGAGCAACGACGCGCATCCGACGGCGAGGGTCACCGAATTCTGTTCAGCAAGTGACGCTAAATAAAGTTGATTTAAATCTGAGACTCTGTCTTCTCTTTGGTCGGGCAATCACACAAATCATAAATTTGGTGGGTCGAACAAACAAACTCTCTGAGGTAGCCGTTGCAATTCGTAGCGAGCAGAAACAAGAAAATTAGTTCGTTACATCTGGCGCCCAACCGTAATTGTCCTGGCCAAAAGAACAGAGGAGAAGATGGGGAAATCGTGGCTATACAGCCTGAAGAGGGATGACTTTCCCGCAATAGCGAGCGCCCTAAGCAAGACGCTGTCCGAATTTATCCAGCAGACGAGCCCGAAACGGTCGCCATACTGGAGGCATTGGAAAGGGAGTACACAAGGAGACCGACCCCGGAAGTCAAAGTCACCGGCGTGGAAGGCCTGATGAGGAGCCTCGATGTCCACAGCATGATGGAGGCCAGCGGGAGCAGACCCGAAAGTCAGGAAACCGGGGGTGAACGGCGGGAAAGCAGCCGCGAGAGAAGGGAGAGGCGGGTGTCCAGCCGCGATCGGCGAGACATCGCAAGAGTAGCCCCTCCGGATTACGCGAAGATTGCGAAACAGGTGCGGGAGTGGAGCTCCGGTACGACGGTCACGACAAGCCATTGGAGTTCCTGGAGCAGGTGGAGTGGTCAGCAATGACGTACGGCCTAGAGATCAACCAAATCCCGCGAGCGATGCCGAAATTGCTGAAGGGCAGGGCCCTAAAGTGGTTCATCGCCAACAACAGATTCTGGGAGACATGGGCAGAGTTCATCCCCAGCTTCCAAGAATTTCTCCTTCCCAGAGGCTTCATGACGAAGCTGGCAGACCAGGTCAGGCAGAGGAAGCAGCGGCATGGCGAGTGCTTCAAAGATTATGTGGTGGACATGCAGACCCTAATGCGGCCTTTGGGGATGTCCCAGAAAGAGATATTGGAGAGGATAAGGGAGAACAGCACTCCAGCTCTACGAATGTTTGTCCGCCGTACGAGTGCCGACACCTGGATGCTCTGATGGCCCTGGCCGACGAATTCGAGGAACTGGACTCCCAAAGGGAGCGTTTCGAGTCAGAGCGGACCCACAGAGTCCGCCACCATCGGGATTTCCCAAGAGGGGAACAGCACGCGGTGTGCAGAAGGTGCCAAGAGGAGCCCACAGGACCATCGAGGCACGAAATGAACGGGCGAGGGCCAGGTGCGGCGGGGGTTTGTATTAAACCCAGGATCACTGGATGCGGGATCACTGGATGCGGGAATGTCGGAACCGACCGATCACCTTTTGCTGGACGTGCGGGAGAATCGGCCCGAAGACCTCAGAGTGCTGTCCAAGATCGGGAAACGCCACGCGGCCCCAGCCTCAGAGGGGCAACCAGGGTTCGCAAGGTGCTGCCCCTCAAAATTAATGGGCAAGCTGAAGGCGGAAGAAAGGCAACTGTCCGCCACAGTGCTCATAGACGGAATGGAAGTTAAGGCCACGATGGACACCGGAGCCACAGCAAGCTTTATTAGCGAAGAGTTGGCGGACAGGTTGCGGGCAGTGGGAGAGGTCGTATCCACGAGAAGAGAAGTGCGGATGGCTGATGGACGGTTTGAGGAGGTCACATCGCTGCTCGAAGTGGACATAGGACTGGGAGAGAGGACCGTAAGAATGCAACCACAACATCATCGACGCTCTAGTACTGGGATGGGATTTCCTAACGATACCAGCGGGACAGGTGGTTCGAAGCGGTGCACGCGAGAAGCTGTCAGTGGCAGTCGTGGAGAGGACGACCGACTTTGCGGAAGAAGATATTGACGGCTTCCTGAAGGCAGAGCTAGCAGAGTTGGGAAGAGTCCACAGAATCACGATGAAGGACGATCAACCGGTCAAACAGCGCTACTACCCGAAGAACCCGAAGATGCAGGTGGAGATCAACGCCAAGGTCGACGAGTTGCTACAAAAAGGGTGCATCGAACCGTCTAGGAGCCCGTACAGCTCTCCCATAGTGATGGTGAAGAAGAAGACGGGCGCTTGTGTGTAGATTTCCGCCAGATAAACGCAAAGTCCGTGATGATCAACTACATTCTGGATCAATTAAGGGAGGCGAAATACATAAGCAGTCTGGATTTGAAGGACGGGTACTGGCAGATTCCGTTGGAAGCGGCAAGTCGGCAATATACGGCATTTACGGTGCCGGGAAAGGGCCTATTCCAGTGGAAAGTAATGCCATTCGGACTGCACTCCGCATCGGCAACGTTCCAGCGGGCGTTGGACTAAGTGATAGGACCCGAGATGATGCCACACGCGTTTGCGTACCAGGGCGACATAATTGTGATCGGACGGACACTACAAGAACACAAGCGCAACCTGAAAGAGGTTTTCCGGAGGCTAAGGGCGGCAAACCTGAAAGTTAACGCAGATAAGTGCAAGTTCTTTCGGAAGGAGCTACAATACCTGGGCCACCGAGTGACGGATCAGGGCATCGGAACGGATCCGGAGAAAGTGGCGGCAATAGCTCAGCTAAAGCCCCCGGGAAACGTGAAGGAGCTGCGACAGTACCTAGGAGTGGCGTCGTGGTACAGACGTTTTGTACCAGATTTTGCGACGTTGGTACAACCGCTGAACGCACTCCTAAAGAAACAGGCAAAATGGGAATGCACAGACGCCCACCAAGAAGCATTCGAGGCCGTCAAAACCAGGTTGGTCGCCGACCCGATCCTGGCATGCCCCGATTTCACAAGGACGTTCGTGCTACAGACGGACGCCAGCGTCTACGGGCTGGGCGCTATCCTCACACAGCACTCCGAGCAAGGCGAGCGGGTCATATCCTACTCCAGCAGAGCTCTGAACGGAGCGGAAAAGAATTATTCTGCAACAGAGAAGGAGTGTTTAGCGATAGTGTGGGCTGTCAGGAAATTAAGACCGTACCTGGAAGGCTACCACTTCAAAGTGATAACGGATCACATGGCCCTGAAGTGGCTGAACAGCATCGAGAGCCCGTCCGGAAGGATCGCGAGGTGGGCATTGGAGCTCCAACAATTCGACTTCGAAATTGCATACAGAAAGGGCCAGCTGAACATCGTCGCGGACGCCCTGTCGCGACAGCCGCTGCAGGAAACTAGCCGCAGGATAACGGCGAAGGAAGAAGTGGGCAGATGAGATGCAAAGGAAAATGAAGCAGGTTCCCCAAAAATACCCAGACTACCTAGAGGAGGCCGGCCAACTGTATAGGCACATTCCGCACCGGGCAGGAAACGAGGATGTGGTGTCATGGAAGCTGTGTGTACCAACCAGGGAGAGGCAGCGCGTCATGGCCGAGAACCACGACATGCCGACGGCAGGACACCTGGGAAGTCGGAAGACAATGGCGAGGGAGGCAGCCAGGTACCACTGGCCAGGAATGCACCGAGACGTCAGAAGGTACGTGCGGAACTGCGAGAGCTGCATGAAATACAAGTCCAACCAGCTGCAAGCAGCCGGAAAAATGCTGACACAGGCGCGGACTTTGTGGGCCCCTTGCACGGGAATTCGATGCTCCTGGTCCTGGTGGATCGGTTCTCCAAGTGGACCGAGATCGTTCCATTGCGTAGGGCGACCACCGAGACGCTACGAAAGGCCGTGCGAGAGCGGATAGTGGCCAGGTACGGAGTGCCAAAAATCATGATCACGGACAACGGAGTCCAATTCACGAGCAGGGCGTTCAAGAGGTTCTTGGAGGAGCTGGGTGTAAAACACCAGCTCACGGCTCCATATACTCCGCAAGAAAACCCGACGGAAACCACCGGATACTCACCGGCATTTATAACGCAGGGAAGAGAACCGAGGCTGCCAAATACGTTGTTCGACGAACAGACGGCCGGAACGGGCAGATGTCCACAGACGCCGGTAGAAAACGCGGAAAAACTCAAGGAGATCTTCGAACTGGTGCGGAGAAACATAGAAAAGGCAGTGCAGGATCAGGCACGCCACTATAATCTCCGAAGGAGGCCGTGGAAACCCAAGGTCGGAGAAACTGTGTGGGCCAAAGAGCACCACCTGTCAAAAGCCGCGGAGGGCTTCGCGGCAAAGCTGGCACCAAGGTTCGACGGGCCTTTCAAAATAAAGAAATTCACGTCACCGGTAATTTGTATAGTGGAACACGCAACAACGAGGAAAACAAAAACGGCTCATATTAGCGACTTGAAGCCGGGAAGCGCGGGCGCCGGCCGTCCAGAGGACAACGAGAGCGACAATCAACAATAAAACCCTTTCGCGTAGAAGGGGGGAAGACGATACAGGGTATCGAAAAGTCGAAAGTCGCAAGAGCGGGACAGGGAGGGTACACAGCCGGAAAACCGTTAACGGCTAACGCACACAGTTGCCAATTCCGTGGGAGGCAGGTGCACGGAGGAGAATCCCTTCCCCGCGGAATAACGGCGGAAAGGAGCAGATCGAAAACCGAGGTTTCGTCGCGGCGGAAAAAGCGAGAGTCGGTCTTTTAAGATCAAGTCGGCACATGATGATGAACACACGCAGCGCGCAAAACAACCGGGAGGTAAGGGAGACCGGCACTGGGGAACAGCCCAAAGCGATATGGAGGGCGGATGTTGAGTCCTACCTCCAGCTTCTGGCGTCACCCCTGGTGTCGCGATCCCCATCCCCGGTCCAGGAGGACACGGAGGAAGTGCCCGACACGGAGCTGTCGAAGGAAGAGGCGATGGCCGAAGGACCGTTGGACTACGTGCCCCTCTCTTCGGAGAGCGAGGAGGACGACGGGGGTGAGAAAAGGACCACACTCACCGTCGTCGTTGCCACAGTCGCCACCGCGGCAGCCACCGTTGCCACCGACACCACCGCCGCCGTCGCAGCCACAGCATCAAGAGATGCCACAGCCGCCGCTGCCGCCACCGGCGCAGTCGCAGCCACCGCCACCACCGAAACTCGCGCGGCAAGAGTCATGCCCCGAGGCAAGACAGCCACCGCAGCGACCCTGCCTCCGCAGGCAGCAGTCGCTGTGTGAGAAGCCGTGGCGAGAAGTCGAGCGCGCGGAGTGGCCACCCAAAGTGGTCGAGGAGGCCGAGCAGGCGACACAAGGACCGTTGGGCTAAGCTCTTCGTACTGGACGGCCAGCGGTTCCGGTTGAAGGTGCGTCGCGGCGGGGATAAACGAGTCTACGTGCCACAATAAACAAAGACAAAAGCGAAAGCGAAAACAGAGTTGTTGGGACAGGGGAGGGCAAGGGCACACATTGCTCACACTAAAAAAAAAGGAGTCATCCGCAGCAGCCAACAGGCACGCGGGCCAGCGAACGGACGCGGGGCCAGGCACGCGGGCCGGCAATCGGACGCGGGGCCAGGCAGGCGGGCCGGCAAGTCGACGCGAGGCTGCCGCAGGCGCGGAGACGAAGAAGGAGGCCGCCAGGGCGCTTGAGGGCCAGGGGCAGCCGCCCGGAGCATGTAGGGGCGTTCATCAGGGATCCCTGCGGAAGGGCCTCCAGGGTGCCCGTGTCCAGGGCCGGCAACCCTGGAGCATCAAGGGACATCATGTCATATTCGAGGAGCTGAAACGAAGAGAGGATGAGTAAAGATGGCGGTTTTTACGCGAAATTCCGTAACTTACCTCCATTGAGCTGCAACTCCGAAATCCACGTGCTTAGTGAAAATCGGGATGGGGGCGCTACGATAATAGCGGTCGATCGATAGTGAGATCGATAGGGAACAAAAAAAATACTGGATTTTATATTGATTTTCAACACGCTGTCACACTATTGACAGCAATCGGCACGACATCGGAACATCGGAATTACGGAACATGAAGTGGCAACGCCGGTCGCAAATATCAATAGCTCGATCGCGCAATCAGCGATGAGACAACATCGATTGGAATCGGAAATGGCAACGCCGGTCGCCAACATCGATAACTCGATCATGGTGAGTATCGGTGGAGTTGCCAGAGATGGAAAGCGATGAGAAGGCGGGAAATTTAAATGCGGAGCTGGTGACCAGAAGCAGACGGCAACAGATACAGGAGGCTGGAGAAGGGCGCGAGGATCGAGATGCCGAGTCGAGATGTCGACGTGAGGAGTAAGGAACGATGAGGATCAAGATGCCACGTCGAGATGCTCAAATAGGCTGAGACGTAAAGGCTGCGATCAGGAAGGCGCAAGTATGTTCAAGATGCCAAGTCAAGACGCTGAACGACGGGGTCTAATGAGCTGCGACTGCCAGGCTGAGAACGAAGGGCGAGAGGATTCAAGGGCGGTCAGGTCAAACGGGAAATAATGAGCCTTGGACCCCATCAAAGCGGAGAGACCGTGAAATAAAGGTACCGCGCTGGACCTTGGACTCAAACCCGCCAAGGGCGTAGAGGTCATACGGTAACGGTGCGGACTTTGGACAGGCACAAAGAGGACGCACCGTGAGCTAACGGGACATGTTTGGACCTTGTACCCGAGCGAGCCGTGTGCAAAAGGGGAAATGACGGGATTCTCGCAGCTGATATAAGGGTCGGCGCCGGCGCAGCTCGGGACAGTCAAGAAGACTGTAACTCATCTTTGATCGCGAAGTTGACTATATCGTTGTCAACGGACATAGGATCGACATGTGTTAGGCATTTTGGTAATGCGGTCTCCTTCTTCTGTTGTTCATGCTTTGGTTTAAGGCACTTAGGTGCGGTCTTAACCTTTTGCATCCTTGGATTGATTTCCTCCACTGGAGCAGAATCATCCTTTTGCTGTGGGTCGAGGCATTTAGATGCGGTCTCGCCCTTCTTTTCTCCATACACAAACTTAAAGGTTCTTGAACCTAAAGTTACCGTCTCGTTATCACAATCTATCTTAGCTTTCGTATCCTCTAGATACTTTCGACCTAACAGGAAATCATAATTGTCGGAAAACTTGTGGATATAGAATTTCTGAAGAGACGGACATACTGAAGTGGGTTTAATGGTATACTCTGTTAGATCTTCTTCTTTTTCTTCTAAATTTTCAAAATTTTCCCTTATTATATTGATGGATGAACCTGTGTCGATCATTCCCTTGTAAATTTTGTTATGATAACCTATTTTACATGGGGACTGGTACGTCCTCCTGTGTCACTTGAGTGTCCGAGGCAGTTTGATGAAAATTTACATCCATTCTGATTTGGCCACTTTGACTCTCTCGTTGTCTTTTTACCGGCATCTGACCGTTAGTATTATTTGAAGTTGAAGGTTGGAAATTAAGGGAGTAGTTAAGAGGATTGTTTTGTTGGCCTTGTGTTAACTCCCTTCTAAACGTGTAATAATTTCCCCTTTGATTAACCGGTATGGGACGAGTGGAATACTGACTTTGATTTATTGTAGGTTGATTCGAATTTTGAGGTTGCGTTTTGTTATTCTGATTCGTTCCAGGATAATAATTGCTGTGATTGTAATTTCTATTATTGTAATATCTTTGATTATTGCTTTGACTATGATTTCCCCTGTTCCTGCGTCTGTTCCCTTCTAATCTATTAGAACGCTGATTTTCTGGACGTGCGTCATAGAGGCCTAGCTCCATTGAAGCTTGTTTTAATTTATAAATAGTATCAATATCTTTGCGAGCCAATGACATATAAATTCTATCCTGCAAAATTTCGATCTATTACAGATTTAACAGTTCTTTTTAACATTTCAGTGTAATTTGATTTATCTAAAGGGTCGCATTCTAATTCTAACTTGTCAAACATAATCCAATATTGTGATTCGAGCATCTCGATGAACTTACAGATGCTTCCGGGGTATGATGTATCCTCCAAATGTCTTATAAGTTTTATGTAGGGCCTGTGATCCTTGAATGCCATCGCCAGGACCGTCTTTGTATCTAGCAATGTGTTTACTCTTTCTTGGGTCACGACCTCCAATGCTGCATCCACTAGTAACCGTTTTACTGCTCCATAGATAACGTGTGCTTGTCTGGCATCTTGGGTAGGGTATACGTTGAGTAGCTGCTCGTCCTGGTTAACAAACACAGATAGCTTGCCAGGTGTGCCATCGTAGTAGTTCAGTTCTTTAATTTGATTTAATAATTGATTTAGGTGGGTTTCCGAAAGTTGCGGAACTGCCATGGTGTATTTGTATAAGTTTCTGGATACACGGTGTTTATTTTAATTATTTGTTTTAAGTTACGGAATTAAAAATTTTAATTAATTTTGTTTCCGACCGCACGGGATTTTAAATTGTTTTGCAGATGTTACTGACCACATGGGATTTTTTTCTTGAATACTACTTTCACGTAAATTCTTTTGCGGATCTCAAAATAATTTTAGAATCACTGTTTTAATTCGCCGATCCTGGATAGCTAGTTGTATAGCGTATCCTTCAATGGATCAGTACCGTACTAAAAGGACTCTTTAATTAACAGATCCTACCGACTGCGCCAATTAAATAATCGCAATACTCATATGTAAAAAAAATATAATTTTATTTTACCGAATGATTACGATATTTTTAGTTGAGAAGAACACCGACCGATTATAATTAGGTCTCAAACTGAACTCTGATAATTACTCTGATTTGATTGACGTTCAAGCCTCGGTTTCGAGCTTTTCTAATATGGACTTTAGACTTTAGGGTTCCGATCAAATGAAGAGAGAAAGCTTTGGAGTTGCTGACTTTAATAGTCTTTGCATTTCTCTTGGATTCAAGTGCATTCGCTCTTGGATACAAGTGCTCTTAGATTCTTATAATTTTGTTTATTGAAATATAATACTTCTGTTTTTCGGGACTGCGAATCCGAGCTTTGAACGTGGGAACCCAACGATGATGCAAGGGCTTAAGCATAGATTGTTTAAATTAGACAACGGATGTTTAGTCTACCAGTGGGTGACTTATCAGGTATCTGGTATCTGTTGGGTACATCCAGAGTTGTGTAGGGTGTGTGGGTGAGTTTGGGTGTACATGTTGTATGTGTATTAGTGTGTAGGCATGTGCTTAAGTCTTAGGGACTTATGGATATGCCACTCCCCCAATCATTGAATTTGGCCTGTCCTCAGGTCGTTAAATTTGGATATATCATAACATTGTTTTCTGGTTGAATATTTTCCTTGACATTAGTTTCAAGGTGCGGATGTTCTTCTTTTTGTTTACAGTATTTGACAATAATATTCTTAGGTATATTTTTAAGCTTATACGCTAAATACAGAGTCAAGCTAATTATCATGATGACAAAAGTTGTAATGCATATAATTTGGAAAAAGTTGTAGTGTTTTACATGCAATTTTATCATTTCTCTTGTTTCCAAGTGATTTATTGGTTCTAAACGTGTAACATTGTTGGTGATATAAATCGTTTGTGTAAAATCTGCTACATTATTAGAAATTAGGAATTCATCTATTTGCATGGTAAAATTTTTAATTTTAATGATGTTGTTTCCTGATATCAATATTTTTTTGTTCGTACAATCTTGGTTGACAACTGTTTCAGGAATATTCCATGTTAAAAGTATATTTGGTTCTATATAATTTATTTGGAAATTTCTTTGGGTTTTAATGTATTTGCATTGAGTTTGCTCTTGTTTAATAAGTCCAACAATACATTTGTCGAATATTAATTTATCTGTATCTTTATGAAATACTTGGTTATTGAATACATAAAACTTATCGAATATTTGCTCGGTTAGAATATAGTTATGTTCATCTGGGTACGGAACTATTTGAAATATCGGAACTTTAGGGACCTCGCTAGGAACGTGGGATATAATCAAAATTTCGTTTGTATCTGTCTTGAGCCAAGTTGATGTTTTATATCTTTAGCATTTTCTCCGAGTTTACGTGTTTCAAATAATCGTGTTTTAGTAATTTTGGGTTAAAGATTACAAATCTGGTTAATTGCATACCCAACTCGATATCTTCTATGTATTCTGTAAACTGCGGTAGGTTGAATATCAGTATCGCAATTTGTAGGTTCTGTTCTTTTTCCACCTTAAGCCTATTTGTTATGTCTATACCGCTGTTGATTATGTCGATAACCATGTTTAGATTACCATGTTATAAATTTTTTCCTATAGCTCCCTGTCGTCTTCATCTAATGTACCAAATAGGTATTTATATGCCTTCCTTACTACGTTTAAAAGACATCTTTTGCTTCTGTTAATAATTCTTAATCCATTTATTTCCCGTTTTAGTTTATCGACTAAATATTGTATCTGAGGTACATTGGGATAGCCATTTGCTTCAGTTACTAGATTTTCACACATAAGCATTGTCTTTGTTATGTTTATACTCAAATAGTAGTATTCGTAGCTGGTTGGAATTTCCATCGTTCCGGTTTGGAACATAAGATATCCATTCTTCGCACTTATTGGGTTTACTTCGATATTGCTGCATTTGACCATAGTGATAAGTGGTAACATGCAACTAAGCTTTATTAGAAATATGTTGCGTACTTTGCGCTTCTCTGGCTGGTCTGGAACTATCGTATTTGCTCATATTAATCTTTTTTTGTTTCTTGAATTTTGATTTATAATGAATGATTTTCCTGCCGCGGTTTGTTTCCTCGAAATGTTTACTGTCCACTTGTTCAATCCTTCCTGTCTTTTTTAAATGGGTTGGCGATTTTACTCTTTACGAGTGGAGCCTGTCTATATTTTATATCAACTTCAAAATCATGCCTATTCTTATTAAGATATTCGATCTTATCGATTTTGTTCTGTTGTACATTAAAGTCTGGGCTGCCTGCATATAGAAAAATGTCTGCCGGAGATCGTTTTGTACTATTATGTTTAGTTTAATGATCTTTCTATATCGGATACACCATTTTTGCTGGTTGTTGCAGAAATTTGTACGCCTTCGGATCTTAACCAATTTTGCAAAGCTATGAACATAAAAGTTGAATCTTTGTCTGCTTTAATTTCTTGTGGCTTTTCCATATCATTGAATATTTTAGTAATGGCTCTTTTCGCTTCTAGCCAATCTCTACTTTTTACTTCTACTAGTGAGGCAAATTTTGAATAAATATCAATACAAGATAAGAAGATCTGGTTACCCGTGAGATAAAAATCTATCACATATTTTTCCCTTGTGTTGTGAGGAGTCTTAAAACTCCCCACAAATCCGGGTGCAGGAGATCGGCGTATCAACAGCGAAGACGGCTGGAATGCGAGAGGGTAAAAGGGCGGTCAGGTCAAACGGGAAATAATGAACCTTGGACCTCAGCAAAGCGGAGAGACCGTGAAATAACGGTACCGCGCTGGACCTTGGACTCAAACCCGCCAAGGGCGTAGAGGTCATACGGTAACGGTGCGGACTTTGGACAGGCACAAAGAGGACGCACCGTGAACTAACGGGACATGTTTGGACCTTGTACCCGAGCGAGCCGTGTGCTAAAGGGGAAATGACGGGATTCTCGCAGCTGATATAAGGGACGGCGCCGGCGCAGCTCGGGACAGTCAAGAAGAAGTGCGCGAAGGGCCATACAGCCACACAGTCGGTCGGTACGCGAACAACACGGAAGTCAGCGAAAGTACGCCACACGGGCGATCAGTCAATACCGAGTGACAGTGAAGCAGCGGAAACACAAGTGCGTCAAGCGAGCATCCCGAGTGGATCTCTGCAAGTACAGATCAGCGAAGGACGAGCGAACACCAGGACCAGAAAAGGGACGGCGGAGTCAGTGGTCGCGACGGTGGTTCGGAGAGGAGCGCTAGCTTAACTCACGGACGATACACCCTAACCCATAACATCCTAAGCCCTGGTAGAGCCCGCAGGTTATCCGTCGGCAAGGGCGATAAGTGCCTGGCCTACGCAGGAAGGGACGGTGGAGTCAGTGGTCGGCAAAGGTGGTTCGGAGAGGAGCGCTAGCTGGTCTCTCGGACGATACACCCCGTCGCCATAACATCATAAGCCCCAGGCGAGGCAGTGCGAATTCCCCATCGGAAACGACGCAGGCACACGAAGGAAGGACGACGAAGGAGCAACGACGCGCATCCGACGGCGAGGGTCACCGAATTCTGTTCAGCAAGTGACGCTAAATAAAGTTGATTTAAATCTGAGACTCTGTCTTCTCTTTGGTCGGGCAATCACACAAATCATAAATTTGGTGGGTCGAACAAACAAACTCTCTGAGGTAGCCGTTGCAATTCGTAGCGAGCAGAAACAAGAAAATTAGTTCGTTACATCTGGCGCCCAACCGTAATTGTCCTGGCCAAAAGAACAGAGGAGAAGATGGGGAAATCGTGGCTATACAGCCTGAAGAGGGATGACTTTCCCGCAATAGCGAGCGCCCTAAGCAAGACGCTGTCCGAATTTATCCAGCAGACGAGCCCGAAACGGTCGCCATACTGGAGGCATTGGAAAGGGAGTACACAAGGAGACCGACCCCGGAAGTCAAAGTCACCGGCGTGGAAGGCCTGATGAGGAGCCTCGATGTCCACAGCATGATGGAGGCCAGCGGGAGCAGACCCGAAAGTCAGGAAACCGGGGGTGAACGGCGGAAAAGCAGCCGCGAGAGAAGGGAGAGGCGGGTGTCCAGCCGCGATCGGCGAGACATCGCAAGAGTAGCCCCTCCGGATTACGCGAAGATTGCGAAACAGGTGCGGGAGTGGAGCTCCGGTACGACGGTCACGACAAGCCATTGGAGTTCCTGGAGCAGGTGGAGTGGTCAGCAATGACGTACGGCCTAGAGATCAACCAAATCCCGCGAGCGATGCCGAAATTGCTGAAGGGCAGGGCCCTAAAGTGGTTCATCGCCAACAACAGATTCTGGGAGACATGGGCAGAGTTCATCCCCAGCTTCCAAGAATTTCTCCTTCCCAGAGGCTTCATGACGAAGCTGGCAGACCAGGTCAGGCAGAGGAAGCAGCGGCATGGCGAGTGCTTCAAAGATTATGTGGTGGACATGCAGACCCTAATGCGGTCTTTGGGGATGTCCCAGAAAGAGATCTTGGAGAGTATAAGGGAGAACAGCACTCCAGCTCTACGAATATTTGTCCGCCCGTACGAGTGCGCCGACACCTGGATGCTCTGATGGCCCTGGCCGACGAATTCGAGGAACTGGACTCCCAAAGGGAGCGTTTCGAGTCAGAGCGGACCCACAGAGTCCGCCACCATCGGGATTTCCCAAGAGGGGAACAGCACGCGGTGTGCAGAAGGTGCCAAGAGGAGCCCACAGGACCATCGAGGCACGAAACGAACGGGCGAGGGCCAGACCCGGTGCGGCGGGGGTTTGTATTAAACCCAGCACAAGCCTGCCATAGGTGCGGAAGCCAGGATCACTGGATGTGGGAATTTCGGAACCGACCGATCACCTTTTGCTGGACGTGCGGGAGAATCGGCCCAAAGACCTCAGAGTGCTGTCCAAGATCGGGAAACGCCACGCGGCCCCAGCCTCAGAGGGGCAACCAGGGTTCGCAAGGTGCTGCCCCTCAAAATTAATGGGCAAGCTGAAGGCGGAAGAAAGGCAACTGTCCGCCACAGTGCTCATAGACGGAATGGAAGTTAAGGCCACGATGGACACCGGAGCCACAGCAAGCTTTATTAGCGAAGAGTTGGCGGACAGGTTGCGGGCAGTGGGAGAGGTCGTATCCACGAGAAGAGAAGTGCGGATGGCTGATGGACGGTTTGAGGAGGTCACATCGCTGCTCGAAGTGGACATAGGACTGGGAGAGAGGACCGTAAGAATGCAACCACAACATCATCGACGCTCTAGTACTGGGATGGGATTTCCTAACGAAAGTCGGAGCCAGGATAGCATGCGCGGGTCTAAGCGCAACGATACCAGCGGGACAGGTGGTTCGAAGCGGTGCACGCGAGAAGCTGTCAGTGGCAGTCGTGGAGAGGACGACCGACTTTGCGGAGGAAGATATTGACGGCTTCCTGAAGGCAGAGCTAGCAGAGTTGGGAAGAGTCCACAGAATCACGATGAAGGACGATCAACCGGTCAAACAGCGCTACTACCCGAAGAACCCGAAGATGCAGGTGGAGATCAACGCCAAGGTCGACGAGTTGCTACAAAAAGGGTGCATCGAACCGTCTAGGAGCCCGTACAGCTCTCCCATAGTGATGGTGAAGAAGAAGACGGGCGCTTGTGTGTAGATTTCCGCCAGATAAACGCAAAGTCCGTGATGATCAACTACATTCTGGATCAATTAAGGGAGGCGAAATACATAAGCAGTCTGGATTTGAAGGACGGGTACTGGCAGATTCCGTTGGAAGCGGCAAGTCGGCAATATACGGCATTTACGGTGCCGGGAAAGGGCCTATTCCAGTGGAAAGTAATGCCATTCGGACTGCACTCCGCATCGGCAACGTTCCAGCGGGCGTTGGACTAAGTGATAGGACCCGAGATGATGCCACACGCGTTTGCGTACCAGGGCGACATAATTGTGATCGGACGGACACTACAAGAACACAAGCGCAACCTGAAAGAGGTTTTCCGGAGGCTAAGGGCGGCAAACCTGAAAGTTAACGCAGATAAGTGCAAGTTCTTTCGGAAGGAGCTACAATACCTGGGCCACCGAGTGACGGATCAGGGCATCGGAACGGATCCGGAGAAAGTGGCGGCAATAGCTCAGCTAAAGCCCCCGGGAAACGTGAAGGAGCTGCGACAGTACCTAGGAGTGGCGTCGTGGTACAGACGTTTTGTACCAGATTTTGCGACGTTGGTACAACCGCTGAACGCACTCCTAAAGAAACAGGCAAAATGGGAATGCACAGACGCCCACCAAGAAGCATTCGAGGCCGTCAAAACCAGGTTGGTCGCCGACCCGATCCTGGCATGCCCCGATTTCACAAGGACGTTCGTGCTACAGACGGACGCCAGCGTCTACGGGCTGGGCGCTATCCTCACACAGCACTCCGAGCAAGGCGAGCGGGTCATATCCTACTCCAGCAGAGCTCTGAACGGAGCGGAAAAGAATTATTCTGCAACAGAGAAGGAGTGTTTAGCGATAGTGTGGGCTGTCAGGAAATTAAGACCGTACCTGGAAGGCTACCACTTCAAAGTGATAACGGATCACATGGCCCTGAAGTGGCTGAACAGCATCGAGAGCCCGTCCGGAAGGATCGCGAGGTGGGCATTGGAGCTCCAACAATTCGACTTCGAAATTGCATACAGAAAGGGCCAGCTGAACATCGTCGCGGACGCCCTGTCGCGACAGCCGCTGCAGGAAACTAGCCGCAGGATAACGGCGAAGGAAGAAGGGCAACCGGACGAGCAGCAGGAGTGCAGGTGGGTAGATGAGATGCGGAGGAAAATGAAGCAGGATCCCCAAAAATACCCAGGCTACCTAGAGGAGGCCGGCCAACTGTACAGGCACATTCCGCACCGGGCAGGAAACGAGGATGTGGTGTCATGGAAGCTGTGTGTACCAACCAGGGAGAGGCAGCGCGTCATGGCCGAGAACCACGACATGCCGACAGTAGGACACCTGGGAAGTCGGAAGACAATGGCGAGGGAGGCAGCCAGGTACCACTGGCCAGGAATGCTTCGAGACGTCAGAAGGTACCAGCTGCAAGCAGCCGGAAAAATGCTGACACAGGTGCCGGAAGAACCATGGGCCACCGTATGCGCGGATTTTGTGGGCCCCTTGCACGGGAATTCGATGCTCCTGGTCCTGGTGGATCGGTTCTCCAAGTGGACCGAGATCGTTCCATTGCGTAGGGCGACCACCGAGACGCTACGAAAGGCCGTGCGAGAGCGGATAGTGGCCAGGTACGAAGTGCCTAAAATCATGATCACGGACAACGGAGTCCAATTCACGAGCAGGGCGTTCAAGAGGTTCTTGGAGGAGCTGGGTGTAAAACACCAGCTCACGGCTCCATATACTCCGCAAGAAAACCCGACGGAAAGGGTCAACAGGACCGTGAAAACAATGATCGCGCAGTTTACAGGGGCCGATCAGAGGACATGGGACGCAAACTGGCCAGAGCTGCAACTGGCTATAAATACGAGCGTGGCGAAAACCACCGGATACTCACCGGCATTTATAACGCAGGGAAGAGAACCGAGGCTGCCAAATACGTTGTTCGACGAACAGACGGCCGGAACGGGCACATGTCCACAGACGCCGGTAGAAAACGCGGAAAAACTCAAGGAGATCTTTGAACTGGTGCGGAGAAACATGGAAAAGGCAGCGCAGGCTCAGGCACGCCACTATAATCTCCGAAGGAGGCCGTGGAAACCCAAGGTGGGAGAAACTGTGTGGGCCAAAGAGCACCACCTGTCAAAAGCCGCGGAGGGCTTCGCGGCAAAGCTGGCACCAAGGTTCGACGGGCCTTTCAAAATAAAGAAATTCACGTCACCGGTAATTTGTATAGTGGAACACGCAACAACGAGGAAAACAAAAACGGCTCATATTAGCGACTTGAAGCCGGGAAGCGCGGGCGCCGGCCGTCCAGAGGACAACGAGAGCGACAATCAACAATAAAACCCTTTCGCGTAGAAGGGGGGAAGACGATACAGGGTATCGAAAAGTCGAAAGTCGCAAGAGCGGGACAGGGAGGGTACACAGCCGGAAAACCGTTAACGGCTAACGCACACAGTTGCCAATTCCGTGGGAGGCAGGTGCACGGAGGAGAATCCCTTCCCCGCGGAATAACGGCGGAAAGGAGCAGATCGAAAACCGAGGTTTCGTCGCGGCGGAAAAAGCGAGAGTCGGTCTTTTAAGATCAAGTCGGCACATGATGATGAACACACGCAGCGCGCAAAACAACCGGGAGGTAAGGGAGACCGGCACTGGGGAACAGCCCAAAGCGATATGGAGGGCGGATGTTGAGTCCTACCTCCAGCTTCTGGCGTCACCCCTGGTGTCGAGATCCCCATCCCCGGTCCAGGAGGACACGGAGGAAGTTCCCGACACGGAGCTGTCGGAGGAGGCTATGGCCGAAGGACCGTTGGACTACGTGCCTCTCTCTTCGGAGAGCGAGGAGGACGACGAGGGTGAGACCGTCACCCCGGTGGTGTCCTCGGAAGAGGACGAAGGAGGCCGAAGCGCGAAGGCAAGGATGGCCTACCGCAGCGTGCGGCGGGCGACGCAGGGCCACGGGCGGATCCGGCTAGGAGACGCGATGCCGTCGAAGGACCTGCGGGAGTTGCGCGAGTTCGCGGACGCGCGGAACGCCACGCTGCGGCGGTTTGAGCGGATGGTGGTGGATCGGAAGGCAGCCGCCGCCAAGGCCGCGTGGCAAAAACGCCTGTCGGAGTGGCAGGAGGGGGAGGAGGCGCTGTGGGTACCACACTCACCGTCGTCGTTGCCACAGTCGCCACCGCGGCAGCCACCGACACCACCGCCGCCGTCGCAGGCACGCGGGCCAGCGAACGGACGCGGGGCCAGGCACGCGGGCTGGCAATCGGACGCGGGGCCAGGCAGGCGGGCCGGCAAGTCGACGCGAGGCTGCCGCAGGCGCGGAGACGAAGAAGGAGGCCGCCAGGGCGCTTGAGGGCCAGGGGCAGCCGCCCGGAGCATGTTGGGGCATTCATCAGGGATCCCTGCGGAAGGGCTTCCAGGGTGCCCGTGTCCAGGGCCGGCAACCCTGGAGCATCAAGGGACATCATGTCATATTCGAGGAGCTGAAACGAAGAGAGGATGAGTAAAGATGGCGGTTTTTACGCGAAATTCCGTAACTTACCTCCATTGGGCTGCAACTCCGAAATCCACGTGCTTAGTGAAAATCGGGATGGGGGCGCTACGATAATAGCGGTCGATCGATAGTGAGATCGATAGGGAACAAAAAAAATACTGGATTTTATATTGATTTTCAACACGCTGTCACACTATTGACAGCAATCGGCACGACATCGGAACATCGGAATTACGGAACATGAAGTGGCAACGCCGGTCGCAAATATCAATAGCTCGATCGCGCAATCAGCGATGAGACAACATCGATTGGAATCGGAAATGGCAACGCCGGTCGCCAACATCGATAACTCGATCATGGTGAGTATCGGTGGAGTTGCCAGAGATGGAAAGCGATGAGAAGGCGGGAAATTTAAATGCGGAGCTGGTGACCAGAAGCAGACGGCAACAGATACAGGAGGCTGGAGAAGGGCGCGAGGATCGAGATGCCGAGTCGAGATGTCGACGTGAGGAGTAAGGAACGATGAGGATCAAGATGCCACGTCGAGATGCTCAAATAGGCTGAGACGTAAAGGCTGCGATCAGGAAGGCGCAAGTATGTTCAAGATGCCAAATCAAGACGCTGAACGACGGGGTCTAATGAGCTGCGACTGCCAGGCTGAGAACGAAGGGCGCAGGGTCGACGAGAGGAGATCGAGGAAGTTGCCTATGCAAGGAGGAACCAAATCAGAGGACCGCCGGAAGCAATATACTTTTCAAATACTTCCGAAGAAAGGAGGAGATGTGAGGAGTCTTAAAACTCCCCACAAATCCGGGTGCAGGAGATCGGCGTAGCAACAGCAAGGGCGGTCAGGTCAAACGGGAAATAATGGACCTTGGACCCCGGCAAAGCGGAGAGACCGTGAAATAATGGTAACGCGCTGGACCTTGGACTCAAACCCGCAAAGGGAGTAGAGGTCATACGGTAACGGTGCGGACTTTGGACAGGCACAAAGAGGACGCACCGTGAACTAACGGGACATGTTTGGACCTTGTACCCGAGCGAGCCATGTGCAAAAGGGGAAATAACGGGATTCTCGCAGCCGATATAAAGGACGGCGCCTTTACGCGAAGTACACGGAAGTCAGCGAAAGTACGCCACACGGGCGATCAGTCAATACCGAGTGACAGTGAAGCAGCGGAAACACAAGTGCGTCAAGCGAGCATCCCGAGTGGATCTCTGCAAGTACAGATCAGCGAAGGACGAGCGAACACCAAGACCTAGCGTGGTCAGAAAAGGGACGGTGGAGTCATTGGTCGCGACGGTGGTTCGGAGAGGAGCGCTAGCTTAACTCACGGACGATACACCCTGCCCAATAACATCCTAAGCCCTGGTCGAGCTCGCAGGTTATCCGTCGGCAAGGGCGACAAGTGCCTGGCCTACGCAGGAAGGGACGGTGGAGTCAGTGGTCGGCCATAACATCCTAAGCCCCAGGCGAGCCGGTGCGGATTCCCCATCGGAAGCGACTCAGGCACACGAAGGAAGGACGACGAAAGAGCAACGACTCGCATCCGACGGCGAGGGTCACCGAATTCTGTTCAGCAAGTGACGCTAAATAAAGTTGATTTAAATCTGAGACTCTGTCTTCTCCTTGGTCGGGCAATCACACAAATCATAAATTTGGTTGGACGAACAAACAAACTCTCTGAGCTAGCCGTTGCAATTCGTAGCGAGCAGAAACAAGAAAATTAGTTCGTTACAGTGTTAAATATTTCTGGTGTTGTTTCAAATGTCAATTTAGTGTCTCTATGTTCTGTTTTTGCCAGATTACAGATTTCGCCTTCGTTGATAATATTTTGAATTAGCTTTTGACTATCTGGGTAATAGTATTTTTCTTTAAACCAATTAATGGTTTTTTCTATGCCTGGATGTAAAGCTTCCTTATGTCTTTTTAGGATTAAATCCTTAAATTCCGCATAAGTTAGTATATCAATTAGCTTCGTGGTACATCTCAATAGTTTTGTAAAATTGTTAGGGCTTATGATTTCGGTAAATGCCTTCTGGAAGATCAGAAAATCCTCATCATAAGGGAAGTAAATTGCGCTTTTCTTGGTGTACACATATTCCTTAATGTGGGTTTTGGCAAGTTCAAGTGTCATTTCATTATAGAGAATTTTAATCTTTAGTTTTTAAAAGTAGTGGCTTACACTTGTTGTGTCACTGTCGCCTTTTTCTATCTCTATTTGTCTAGAGAAGAAATTGATTGGTCTCTTCGTTATGGATATATAATTTAAATTATCTTCATTAGCACTATGTATAGTTGCGTCTGCGTGACATAGTTTTCTTTGCCTGGAAGATATTTTATTTTATAATCGAATTCATTAAGTTTTATTTTCCACCTTTGTAATTTCATGTTCGGCTCTTTGATATTATTCAGCCATACCAATGGCTTGTGATCACTCATTATTTCAAATGGCCTGCCGAATAAGTATGACCTGAAATATTTTGTCGCCCAAACTATAGCTAACAATTCTTTTTCAATGGTGGCATAGTTGATTTCGTGTTCGTTCAGCGTTCTGCTGGCATAACAAACGGGCTTATGGTTCTCTGATAGCACTGCACTAATAGCTACATTACTCGCGTCGGTTGTAAGAGAAAAGGGCTTCGAAAAATCGGTGTAGATTAATATCGGATCTGAAGTTATCAAAACCTTTAGTCTTTCAAATGATTCGATGTAGTCTTTACATTTAATATCTATTACAGCACCTTTCTTAAGTTTGAGAGTCATGCGTTTAACTATCTTGGCAAAGTTAGGAATGAACTTGCGATAGAACCCACATAATCCCAAAAATGATTTTATCTGTTTAGGTGTCTTAGGTAACGGAAAATTTTTGATTGCATTAGTTTTGTTTGGGTTTGGTTTAATACCATTTGCTGTGACAATATATCCCAGGAATTCAGTTTCTTTTTTTATTAATTCACATTTGTCTAGCTGCAACTTCAAGTTGGCGTCTCTCAGTTTCTCAAAGACTTTCTTTAGAGATAAAATATGTTCCTCCAATGAAGTGGAGTAAAAAATAATATCGTCCAAATAGACTAAAAATAAACCTTTGTAGATCAAATCTTCCAAAAGATTATTTATACATCTCTGAAAAGTAGCTGGAGCATTCTTTAGGCCAAAAGGCATACGTGTATATTCGTAATGCCCATGCTTTGTTAAAAAAACAGTTTTTGCAATAAATTTTTTTGGTCCATCTGGATTTGGTGAAAGCCCTTAGCTAGATCAATGGTGGTAAGATATTGGCATCTACCCAATTTATGCAATATCTCATACATTCGAGGAATGTCATTAACAGTTATCTCGTTCAGATTCCTGTAATCAACTGCCAACCTAAATTTTTGTTTCCCAGAGGTGTCTGCCTTCTTGGGGACCACCCAAATAGGAGAACAATAAGGGTACTTCGATTTGCGAACGATCCCTTGTTCTATCATTTCTTTTATTTTTTTGTTGACTTCTTGGTCAACACTTTGGGGGTACTTATAGGGTTTACGGTAAACTGGATCCTCATGCTGAGTCTGAATGACATGTTTAATAGTACTGGTGAAGGTCAAATTTTCGCATTCCTTGTGCTGAATGTCTCTATATTCGTATAGAACTTTTGTAATATATCGAATAAGCACTGTATCAAATAACATTATTGGGAACAATCACATTGTAGCACTTTTGCAACAATGTTTATTTAAGACTTTTCAGTTCCCAGGCATATCTTGAGTGCTCAGCAATCTGACCACACAAGAATGCTATTCAGACCAGAAGTGCAGAGTCGGCATAAATAGCATGCGCGACTGCTCGATCTTTATGTGCACATGACTCTCTTAGACAGCGGCGCTCTCGCTGCCAAAGTTAAGTACATAAGAGCAAAGCAACGTCTCTGCCGACGGCCTCTCTGCCGGCGCAGATGGATTGCATTTGGCTAGCTTGGACTCTTCAAGACCAAGTACAAGCAGTCGTCAAAGAGTCTTCAACATGTCTTAATTGAATCTTAATCAGTCTTAACAGAAGTTACAAATATACTGGATATCCAACTGAATATCTCTTTTAATAAAAGTTATATTAAAAACATAAAAACATGGTCACATGGCCTGTAAAACAACAAAAAAAAAGGAAATATATAAAAGTTAAAATGCGAACAGTGACCATTGAAAAAAAATTGTGACATTAAATGCTATCAAAGTGACCCGACTTTGGCGCTTGATTTTTAGTTCTTCCAGAACAGATTTTTGTTTCGTATCTTGGCTCATTTTTAACTAATTATTTAAATTTAACTAATTTAAAAAAAGAGAGAACGATATAAAATCTCTTATTGATCCTGATCAAGAATATATATACTTTATATGGTTGGCAACGCCTACGTGTTACATTCTTTTCAACGAATCTAGTATAGCCTTTTACTTTACGAGTAACTGGTGTTATAAATTATAACGACCGAAACTAAGTTTTCTCAACTCAGACCGACAACAAATAAATTAAAAGCCTTCGAATCAATAATTATAAACATTATTTTTATTTTAATAAATTATTAATTATTATTAATTATTTTATTGTTTGAAAAGTATATTACATTTTTTAGGATGAAAATAACGACAAAAAATTATTTAACTTGAAAATCAAGTTACGCAGTTTCAATATTATTAGTGGGTGCAAAATTACGCTAAAAAGTATATACCGGACGAATAACAACCGTAAACACTGGTGCACAACAGAAAGCGAAGGCTGTAAATATTAGAGCGCAAGCCTGGATCTACTTTCCAACTATTAATACATTATCGATAGAGATAGGGGTATTTGTGTGTATTTTATAGAAAATATAATATGAATAATTTGCGTGATATCTGTTTTTTCTTTTTTCTTTCTTATTTATTGAATCTTCCCTTTTACTTAAGAGACTAACAATAAGTTTTCAAATCTTATTCTAAGCTAGCTAATTATCATTTTATGAGATGATTTGTGCTATGTGGCTAACAAATTTAACGCTGGGCTGGTTGATCGTTGCGGTGCAGTCGACTTTGGCTGCATACTCGTATTTTGTATTTTACTTGTATTTTACTTTTCTCTCTGTTATTGTCTCAATGACAAGTTTTATTTCTAGGTCCCCATAGCTCGGAGCCATAGGTCCATATGGGTTTAAGAACGGAGTTATACAAAAGGACTTTGTACTCCAGGCTTAGGGGAGACCGAACGTTTATAAGCCAGTGTAGATCCTTTGCTTTTAGTCTCAGGTGCGTCGTCTTGGCCTCTATGTGTTTCCGCCAGGTGAGCCGCTTGTCCAGATGAATACCTAAAAGTATGTTACGTCATCGGCTTGTGGGATGCGCGTGTGGTTCATAACCAAGGGCGGGCAGCTTTGTTTGTTAAGGGTAAACGTAACTTGTTTGCATTTTTGTTCGTTTACTCGTATTAATTCACATTTTTCTAGCTGCAACTTCAAGTTGGCGTCTCTCAGTTTCTCAAAGACTTTCTTTAGAGATAAAATATGTTCCTCCAATGAAGTGGAGTAAAAAATAATATCGTCCAAATAGACTAAAAATAAACCTTTGTAGATCAAATCTTCCAAAAGATTATTTATACATCTCTGAAAAGTAGCTGGAGCATTCTTTAGGCCAAAAGGCATACGTGTATATTCGTAATGCCCATGCTTTGTTAAAAAAACAGTTTTTGCAATAGAATTTTCGTCCATCTGGATTTGGTGAAAGCCCTTAGCTAGATCAATGGTGGTAAGATATTGGCATCTACCCAATTTATGCAATATCTCATACATTCGAGGAATGTCATTAACAGTTATCTCGTTCAGATTCCTGTAATCAACTGCCAACCTAAATTTTTGTTTCCCAGAGGTGTCTGCCTTCTTGGGGACCACCCAAATAGGAGAACAATAAGGGTACTTCGATTTGCGAACGATCCCTTGTTCTATCATTTCTTTTATTTTTTTGTTGACTTCTTGGTCAACACTTTGGGGGTACTTATAGGGTTTACGGTAAACTGGATCCTCATGCTGAGTCTGAATGACATGTTTAATAGTACTGGTGAAGGTCAAATTTTCGCATTCCTTGTGCTGAATGTCTCTATATTCGTATAGAACTTTTGTAATATATCGAATAAGCACTGTATCAAATCACAACATTGGGAACAATCACATTGTAGCACTTTTGCAACAATGTTTATTTAAGACTTTTCAGTTCCCAGGCATATCTTGAGTGCTCAGCAATCTGACCACACAAGAATGCTATTCAGACCAGAAGTGCAGAGTCGGCATAATTAGCATGCGCGACTGCTCGATCTTTATGTGCACATGACTCTCTTAGACAGCGGCGCTCTCGCTGCCAAAGTTAAGTACATAAGAGCAAAGCAACGTCTCTGCCGACGGCCTCTCTGCCGGCGCAGATGGATTGCATTTGGCTAGCTTGGACTCTTCAAGACCAAGTACAAGCAGTCGTCAAAGAGTCTTCAACATGTCTTAATTGAATCTTAATCAGTCTTAACAGAAGTTACAAATATACTGGATATCCAACTGAATATCTCTTTTAATAAAAGTTATATTAAAAACATAAAAACATGGTCACATGGCCTGTAAAACAACAAAAAAAAAGGAAATATATAAAAGTTAAAATGCGAACAGTGACCATTGAAAAAAAATTGTGACATTAAATGCTATCAAAGTGTTAAATACACGGCAAATATTTTGAAAATAAAAATACAAAAACAAACTTGTGCGATGACCATACCAGAAGAAATATAACACCATAATTGATCAAACCCGGACGACAACAGCAGCAGCAAACTGGAGGAGTCTGCTCCTATCGAGCAAAGGGACGCACTAGATGCACTAGAGGTGTGTCCAAACGATGGACCACGCCCACTCACATTAGCTGAGTATAGGGCAAGAAGACAACCAAAACCGAAAATAAAGAAGAAAATAAGCGGCAAAAGGATCAAGCTGCTTCAACAAAGGAGGTTAATAAAGGACCTTATAAAGACGGCAACTACGGAGGAAGAAAAAACCAAACAAAACAAAAATCTGGAAGCGATTGAAGCCAAATTGTGCAGTGGTGCGCAATAACGCAGTTGAGGCTGTATTTAATACCAATGCCCCAATCTGCCTTAATATAAAGAATAAATACCTCAAGCCGATGCGTGAAAACGCTGCTTGAAAAATACTAATCTCTGTTAGGCTTTTACTAAAAACATGTGTACGGTATTGAATTATATAGAGCAAAACATTGTAAACCGTACACATGCCCTCTAACTAACTTTTTCTTGGACAGGCACACGTGTAGAAAGAAATAATAGCAATATACAATTTCTAAACAAAATTAAATAAAAAAAAATAATCGTTCAATTAACAACTATGGGTTGGTTCGGATCTGACGATAGTCAGACCACAGACAACACGGCTAATGTCGTGAACAACGTCAAAATAGTGGATCAGACAGAAGATATTCAAGCACTGTGGGTTTTACTCCTAATTTTGACAATTACCAGTGTGGCCCGGTTCATTCTGACGGTGTACATAAAGCATAATAAAATATTGAAAAGAAGATATATGAGTAGGGCGAACAATCTAGACAGGGTTTTGACAAAAAAAATAAGCTATAAAAAAAAAATATATATTTTATAAAAAAAAAAATAAAAATAAAAAAAAATCTTTAAAAAAAAAAGAAAAAAATGAGTATATAAATATGTATATACCAACAAGTATGAATATTCAAAATAGTATGGAATGTGTCCAAGTTACGGGGTTTGGACTGTCACCCGCTCTCCGCTCCCTCTTACGCTCTCCCGCTCTTCACCACAGAGTCTCCAAGGAGTCTCCGCTGCGCTTGGGAGAGCCTAACTAATTAGAATAGCCCCCAGTGTAAAAACTAATTTCGCCGAATAAACATACGCCCGGTCGCACCCGCGCAATTGCGAAAAGTCTAGTGTTCGCTTTTCTTCGAGTGTTTCTATTTCAGCATATTTGGAAAATTCCAGGACAGCAGCCCCCTACAACCCATCATTTTTTGATCCATTCGAGCCAGATCACCTAGATTTTCAAGTTTGTCCACCAGCAAACAAATTATAAGATAAGTACGAAATTTCTATTCCTTTTAATTGCCGGTCTGCAGCAAGAGGTTCGAAAATCCATTTTCGTTCAATTTGCTGTAAGATTTATTGTCAAATCAAACGGATTTCTCCGACAAAAGGCAATTAAAGAAAAGTACTTAATTATTCTTTCGCGCGCCGCCATATTACTCACCGTTCTCCTTTCACCCTCATTCGTGAAAATTTCTAAGTCCAAATTTCAGAATATATTTAAATATTCATCCAGTCCGAAAAGTGCAAAATTCCAAATGTGAAAAAGTTAAAATAATTTGTGCCAAGTTCAGTGAAAATTTCTAAGTCCAAAGCTCTGCCAAAAGTGGCAAAAATTCTGTTCTCGTTTCACTGTGTCCAACGCAAGCCAAATTCTTTTCGCAACACATTTTTGCTTTAACTCCGCAGTCCACTTAATACAATTTGCTTTGCTATCGAAGAATACAACAACGAAATAAACAACACATACCCTCTGGCCGTTCCAAATAAAATATTATTTAAACATTTACCCGCCAGTTCCATATATATATTACATCAACATATACTACGTCCATATATATTACATATATTACATCAACATATATTACATCAACATATACTACATCCATATACATTGCATATATTACATCTACATATACTACATCCATATATATTACATATATTACTTCAACATATATTATATCCACATATATTACCGACATACATTGCGCATATTATCTGCATTCCTTTTAAACATAAACCACAGTGTAAATTGTTTCCCGTCGGCAAATCCAAAGCACAAATAAAATTTATTCCAAGTGCCGACGCGGAAAAGGCGTTTTGTTTTCCATCAATTTTTTCCGTAAATTTCCAAATTAATTTCCGAGCAATAAATTAAAAGCGGTTTTTTCTCTTTTTTATAACAAATAAATTTTTTCAATATTTATTAAATTATTTTTATTTAAATTTTCAAAAAATTTAAAAAAAAACTCAAAGAGAAAAAAATTTTTTTTTTCATCCATAAATAAATAATACGACCGCCAAATACAAGTCGTTCACCCGACAAATATTTTTTCCTGTATTGCTTGGATATTAATTTTTATTTGTTTTAGAAGTACTTACAACGCGGAGAAAAGACTCCAATTCCACATTCCATTTTCTCCGTTTCCAGTTGTAAACAAAAAAATAAAATTTTGTTCGTTCTAATAAACATTTTATTTCACCGTGTTCCACATTCCAAGTGTTCCAACCGTAAATCAGGTGGACCTAATTACCATAAATCACAGGTCATTTATACAATTCGCTGTTCACTCCGAGTCACCTGTCCAATTAGTCGAAACTACGGCGTTTCCACTTCGTAAATTTTACACCACTTTCTCACCCATTACATCCTATACGGTCTTTTCCGCTGTTTTACTTCGTTGACGGCGGCAAGCTTAAATTTATTAAGTGCAGTCTGAGGAATCTGTCTACATTTTCAAAAGTGTGACCGGGCTCCAAAACCGCTTCCCTTCCATTTCGTATTTCTTCGATTATGCCCATCGGGGACGATAAGAAGAAATTGTCCGCTGACAAACCCAGGTCTATTTTTTCACCACAAGGGCCCAAGAGTCCAAGAATCCCAAGCATTTCGGTGAAAACGCCTGCCCAGATTTCCGACGACTGTGCCACTCCATCCAAAGCCACAGTACAGCAAACAGCTAAAAATATGGCTGCTTCCGATCTAGCGCTAGCCAAATTCATTTCGGTTTCTGACCGCTTCAGCGAATTTGAGGCTCAGGTTAACACTCCGGAATCCGCAGCTCCAACCGTCACGATGCTTAGCGTCCGTCGCGACCAAGTACGAACCCTATGGGACAAGGTTGAAAAGGAATTCGACCTCTGCTCAGAGTGCCTTGTGTCAGCAGGCAACATGCCTATTCTCAGGGCTAAATACAGTTATTGCTATTCAGTCTATGAAAGGTGTGTTGCCCAGCTCGTTGATAAAATCGAGCAAAACATAATAGAGAGTTTCGAAAATAAACGATTGTTGGTAAACAGTCAATTGAAAATACTGTTTAATGTGCAGTCGATACCACAGGAATCTGGGGCGGCCTTGAAGGTACTGCAAAGTACTGTTCAAGGTTGCTTGACTGCCTTAGAACTGTCAGGCATCAACACTGAGAACTGGGACTGCCTGCTGGTATATCTGTGTTCATCCAAGCTCCCGAAGATAACTCTCTCCTTATGGGAGCAGTCGCTCCATAAGAAAGCCGACATCCCGACATGGGCAGAGCTGAACACCTTCCTCACAGAACGTCATCGAACCCTAGAGGCCATCGATGATGTGAGACCGTCCGTACCAAGTCAGTCGCACTCCAAAGCGATGAACTCAAGTGGGCCCTCTAGAAAACTAAATTCCTATGAGACGAAAGTGGCTTCAAAATCGAAAAGTTGCGACTTGTGCAACAAGGAAAACCATCCTGTCCGTGTATGTCCGCGTTTTCTCCAAATGTCGGTTGACGACCGGTCAGCCTACATTAAACGGAAGCACTTATGCTTAAACTGCTTTGCAAAGGGACATCAGCTTCGTGAGTGCAAAAGCACGCACAATTGTTTTACTTGCCGTGGCCGGCATCACACGTTGTTGCACCGAAACAACCACTTTTCCAGCAATTCAAGCCCTTCAATATCCAATATTGATCAATATTTCCCATCTGGGCACTAACTTTAAGGCACGCGCCCTGATCGACTCCATATCAGAGGCAACATTCATAACCGAGCGACTGTTCAATCTAATTAGATTGCCGTTCCAGGTGGTTCAAGCTCAAGTCTCAGGCTTAAACCAAACAGTAGCAGCTCAGTCCAAGAAGCTCTGCAGTTTCACCATCCGATCTCCGACTAGGCCCGCGTTGCAGTTGGAGACGACGGCCTATGTCCTCCCTCAACTAGCCGGAAATCTGCCTTCCTACCCGATTCCGAAAAATTTCCTTCGGGATCTTCCCGATTTTCCACTGGCGGATCCAAAATTCTATGAGAGCGCACAAATAGATGTCCTTATCGGAGCCGACATTCTGCCTTCGGTGCTTCTAAGTGGAGCAAAAACCAACATCTGTGGCTCTCTCTTGGGGCAAGAGACCATTTTCGGCACAGATCTCCCACGCGTACGATAATTCACTGGACAAACTACTCACAAAATTTTGGGAGGTGGAGAATATACCAACAAAGTTGGTAAAAGAATCCGATTCCATGTGCGAGAAGAATTTCCTTCAAATGACCACGAGAAACGAGTGCGGCAAATATGTCGTTACTCTGCCTTTTCGCGACCCAGAACATATCGGTTCCGGGCTGGGGCATTCTAGGTCTTTCGCGTTGGCTCAGTTCTTAAGAAATGAGCAGCGTCTAAAAAGAGATGAGGCCTTGAAAGCGAGATACGATTCGGTGATCCAGGAATATCTCGACTTAAAGCACATGCGATAAGTTCTTCCTACCCATGATTGCAAATCCTATTATATGCCACATCACGCCGTCTTAAAACCGGAAAGCGTAACTACTAAACTCCGTGTAGTATTCAATGCCTCCAGCCCTTCATCGAATGGTACCAGTTTAAATGATATCCTTCATGCTGGCTCTGTCTTACAGTCCGACTTAACCATTCAAATTCTGAAGTGGCGCTATTTCCGAGTAGATCCGAAACACAATCCATTCCAGCGAATACTTTTCCGTAACAATAGAGGGGAAATCATAGATTTCGAATTGAAAACAGTAACCTTTGGAGTCAATTGCGCGACTTTCCTGGCCATCCGAGTACTGCAGCAGCTAGCAGCTGACGTAGAACTCAGCCATCCAAAAGCTAGCAATGTCATTCGAAATTTCATGTATGTGGATGATGTTCTAGCCGGAGCGGACTCAACGGAACAAGCTCAGCTCATGGTGGAAGAGCTCCGAGACGCTCTGAATTCCGGCCATTCAGAGCAATCATCTATTAAATACTGATTTTCTCGAGATCGATGCAGAAAGCACTGCCAAAACCCTCGGTATTCGCTGCAAGGCAACCTCCGACGAATTCTTCTTCGTCCCGCCAGAGTTGGCTATTGAAACGTCCTTTACAAAACGCCAAGTCCTGTCCCAAATTGCCAAATTGTTCGACCCTGCAGGCTGGTTAGCCCCGTTTATCGTTCGAGCTAAAATTTTCATGCAGGAGATTTGGCTGCAGGAGCTTGGGTGGGACGAAAACATTCCAAATGAGCATTTTCAGCGATGGCTTAATTTTCTTCAAAGTTATTCGGTATTAGAGCAGATACGCATTCCACGCTGGCTATCGTTTTATCCTGATTTCAAGGTCGAGCGTCATGGCTGTTGCGATGCATCGCAAAAGGCTTATGGGGCGGCAATATATGTCCGCGTAGAAGTGGGCAGCACCATTATGGTGCAACTCCTAACCGCGAAAACCCGGGTAGCACCAGTCAAAACGGTTTCGCTCCCAAGACTGGAGTTGTGCGGAGCGTTATTGCTTTCCGAAACTCCGAACTTTACTGTTGGACGGACTCCACGATAGTGCTTGCATGGTTAAGCAAGCCAGCGTGCCAGTGGATAACATTTGTAGCCAATAGGGTGACGAAGATCGCCCAGGCCACAAAAACAGAGAATTGGTCTCATGTTCAATCTGAGCATAATCCAGCAGACCTGCCAAGTAGAGGAGTTTCCCTCCAAGATCTAGCCGATAGCCAGTTATGGTGGCACGGACCGACTTGGTTGCAAAATCCACGCATCCAATGGCCAACTTAGGTCGACAACGCTCCGGTGACCGACCTGGAGAAGCGTGCTCTGAAAGTCCATCTCGCAAAAGCTCCTTCAGAAGAACTGTTGGCACGTTTCTCCAAGCTTGAGAAAGCTCTACGGGTCCTTGCTTATGTTCAACGCTTCATTCAGCGGTGCAGGAAGCAGACATCTCCATCTGATGTGCATTTGCTGGCCACTGAAATCGCCGCCGCAGAGCGGTTCCTAATTTCGAACACTCAGCGCAGAGAATTCTCTGTGGAATATCACTGCCTAAGTGAAAAGCGTCCAGTGCCAAGTCCAAGTGCCATCCTAAGCATGAACCCGTTTCTAGATCCGCACGGACTGATCAGGGCGTGCGGCCGTGTGGCGGCTTCCGAAAGCCTTCAATACAATGAACGGCATCCAGTGATTCTTCCGTATAACTGCCTGCTTTCTCGCCTCCTTGCGAATTTCACTCATCGCATAACTCTCCATGGTGGTTACCAGTTAATGGTGCGCCTCATCCGGTCGAAATACTGGATTCCGAGAATTAAGAACCTGATGAAAGCAGTAGTAAATTCGTGCAAAGTATGTGTGATCCTCAAAAAGCGGTTGCAAAGCCAACTGATGGGTGTCCTGCCCAAAGAAAGAGCATCATTCTTCCGATCGTTCACGTATACTGGCATGGATTACGCCGGTCCGTTCAGCGTTGCAAGAAGTGCGACCGATCCCACCACACGCTGCTCCACATGCACGAGCAGGTTAGCTCGTTGTCGCGGTCGCAAGCGCGCTCGCGTCCGGCAAGCAGCTTCGGCCTCGTCCCAACGTTCCCGCCGGCAAAATCCGCCAACTCAGCGTAGGAGTTCACCGCCACGACGCCCGGAATCGACCACGCCAGGCCCATCGCTCTCGTCGCTGCTGCAACGCCACAGCGTGAACATCCTTCCGACAGCGCTGGTCAAGTTGGAGACCGGGACGAAGACCTTCGAGACCGCAGCACTTATCGATCCGTGCACCCCCATGAGCTGCATTGACGCTTCGTTAGCGTCAGCCTTTACGATTCCGATGACCAATGTTGGTGACGAAAAGGTCTGCACGACGACGATTCGCTCCAGGATCGACGCGAACACTAAGCTGGAGGTCGTGCTCAAGATCGAGCCCAGTGTGCGGATCCGCACACCTGTCCGGGCATTGAGCGACACAGTGGTGTCCAAGTTCCGGGACATCACGCTGGCTGATGACCGGTTCCATCGGCCTGCTACCGTCTCCATGGTCTTAGGAGCAGATGTTTATCCAAAGGTTATCCAATCCGGATTCCTGACCTTCGACGAGGGAATGCCGGTCGCTCAGAAAACTGTTTTTGGGTGGATCGTGTCCGGTGCCTGCAGCCGTGGGATGGCTATGTTGCAACCCCAGTGATTGCAAGGGGGGGAATGTCCAAGTTACGGGGTTTGGACTGTCACCCGCTCTCCGCTCCCTCTTACGCTCTCCCGCTCTTCACCACAGAGTCTCCAAGGAGTCTTCGCTGCGCTTGGGAGAGCCTAACTAATTAGAATAAGCACCAGTATAAAAATTTCGCCGAATAAACATACGTCCGGTCGCGCCGGCGCAATTGCGAAAAGTGTTCGCTTTTCTTAGAGTGTTTCTATTTCAGCATATTTGGAAAATTCCAGGACAGCATCCCCCTACAACCCATCAGAATGGATCAAGTTATGTAAAAACATAACAAGAATAAGAAACGAATTTGAAATATCGCATAAATGTTTGTCACAAAATAGACCTATTCTAGGACCGACAATAAAGAAACATGCAAATATTCTGGTAAATTCCTTCAACGAAGCACGAGTACTAGTGTATGATAACAAGGAAAGACTAAATCCAGATCATTGGTCTCAGGTATAAAAAGTTCTCATAAAACTTAGAACGAACTTGTTATCTGTAAAATTGAAACTTGGTTTGGATATATCAATACCAACCATTTTAAATTCGCCAATAAAAATAGAATCGGACGAACAACCAGAAACAGAAATAGAAGACGAAGACTTGAACAACTTTACAATTCCAACTATATTAACACTAGCTGAATTGACGGAGGAAGAATTGGCTGAGTCAGACATAGAAGAAACAGAAACAAAATCTGTCATCATGGTGGACGAAGCAACTGCCCAGAGCGCATACATAAAAGACATTTCAACGGCGATTCCGGAATTTGACGGTAAAAAGATCAATTTGCGTAGATTTATCACGGCAATCAAGTTGGATAACCTGACTAAGGGACCACATGAAGCTATTGCCATTGAAGTGATTAAATCGAAAATAATCGGAACAACACTCTATAGAGTACAGAATGAAGTCACAATTGATGCCATAATCAGGAAATTAGAAGAAGTGGTCGTAGGAGAAAGAACGGACGTAGTAAGAGCAAAAATGGCAAATGTATACCAAAAAGGTAAAACAGTCACACAATTTACAAATGAAATTGAAAACCTACGCAAGTCTCTTGAATCTTCATATATAGATGAAGGATTGCAACCAGAACATGCTATCAAATTTAGCACAAAGGAAGCAATCAATACAATGACAAAGAATTGCGATCATGGAAAACTGAAAACAATCCTAGAGGCAGGAACATTTAAGACAATGGACGAAGCAATAAGTTAATACATCCATTGCAGCACTGAGCTGACAGGAAGTGCAAGTTCCGTTTTGTTTTACAAGAGAGGACAAGGAAATTACAACAGAGGTAACTACCGAGGACAAGGAAATGGTCGAGGTGGTAATAATAGAAATAATTATAACCAGATAACCAGAACAACTATAATAATTATAACAATAACAATGGCAGAGGACGAGGAGGATATAGAGGAAATATGGACGAAGCAATAAGTAAATACATCCATTGCAGCACTGAGCTGACAGGAAGTGCAAGTTCCGTTTTGTTTTACAAGAGAGGACAAGGAAATTACAACAGAGGTAACTACCGAGGACAAGGAAATGGTCGAGGTGGTAATAATAGAAATAATTATAACCAGATAACCAGAACAACTATAATAATTATAACAATAACAATGGCAGAGGACGAGGAGGATATAGAGGAAATAACTACCAGAACAGAGGCGGTGGTAACTATAACAACCAAAACCGCAATTTCTCAAGTTAAAGCCAAATTGGTAATGTCAGACATGCACAAGGCACGTCGGAAAACCAGCAGGCTCCCTTAGGGCATCAAGAACAGTAATACAAAAGGTTCATACCATCAATCTTAATCTAAATATTTTCATTAAAGTACAAAATGAACACACAAATAAGATACTTACATTTCTAGTAGACACAGGCGCCGATATATCAGTCATTAAAGAAAACTCAGATGAGCATTTGAATCTTGATCATAATAATATAACACAAATTACAGGAATTGGAAAGGGTTCAATAAATTCAATAGGTTTAACACTTCTCAAGATGAGAACCGGTAACTATATAGTACTGCACAATTTTCATGTTGTGGACGACAATTTTCCGATCCCTGGTGACGGAATAGTTTGAATCGACTTCATAAAAACATTCAATTGCCAATTAGATTTTACTACAGAAAGTGATTTTTTCATTCTAAGACCACACAATATTAAACAAGCGATACAAATACCAAATTTTTCATAATATCGATAACACTGAGATAACCATACCATCTCGTTGTGAGGTTATCAGGCAAATTACCGTAAGTTCGGTGGATAACCAAATTCTAATACCCAATCAGGAAATAGAAGATGGTGTATTTGTCGGAAATTCGATATCAGATTCAAAAAAAACGTACATCCGAATACTAAACACAACTAACAGCAATAAAATTTTAAACGTAAGCAAAATCAATTTTGAACCATTAACTAACTACAAAATAGCAGACCTAAACGACCCCATAAGAGCCGAATCAATTTTAAGCAGATTAAAGAAAAACTTTCCATCTGCACATAAGAAAATGTTGACTGAACTGTGTTCACAATATACTGATATTTTTGGATTGGAGACAGAGCCAATCACTACAAATAATTTTTACAAACAAAAGATAAGATTGAGAGATGATGAACCAAGCTATATTAAGAACTATAGAACACCCCATTCACAACAAGCCGAAATATCGAGACAGGTAACTAAATTAATAGAAGACAAGATAGTAGAACCAGATGTATCTGAATATAATAGCCCATTATTGCTAGTTCCAAAGAAATCCTTACCGGATTCAAAAGAAAAAAAATGGCGTTTAGTGATAGACTATCGTCAAATAAATAAAAAGTTATTAGCTGACAAGTTCCCCTTGCCAAGAATAGATGACATACTTGATCAATTAGGCCGAGCAAAATATTTCTCGTGCCTGGATCTTATGTCGGGATTCCATCAAATAGAGTTAGAAGAAGATTCTTCAAATATAACATCCTTTTCTACGAGCAGTGGCTCTTATCGCTTTACGCGACTACCATACGGATTAAAAATAGCTCCAAATTCCTTTCAACGAATGATGACAATGGCATTTACAGGTCTGGAACCATCTCAAGCATTTCTGTACATGGATTACTTAATTGTCATAGGCTGTTCTGAAAAACACATGACCAAGAATCTTACAAATGTTTTTGAACTATGCAGGAAAAACAACCTCAAACTGCATCAAGTCACTTTTCTTGGACACAAATGTACTGATAAAGGCATATTGCCTGACGATACTAAATATGATGCTAAACAGAGATATCCAGTTCCTACTGACGCAGACAGTGCCAGAAGATTCGTAGCATTTTGTAACTATTATAGACGTTTTATACAAAATTTTGCAGATTATTTCCGTCACATAACAAGATTATGAAAGAAAAATGTAAAGTTCGAATGGACAGCTGATTGCCAGCATTATTTCGAACACCATAAAAAAGAACTAATGAATCCAACTTTGCTGAAATACCCCGACTTTAGCAAAGAGTTCTGTATCATAACTGATGCTAGCAAAGAGGCATGCGGAGCGGTACTGACCCAGAACTATAATGGTATTCATTTGCCAGTAGCTTATGCATCCCGTATCTTCACTAAGGGTGAGAGCAACTAGTCAACAACAGAGCAAGAGTTGTCAGCAATACATTGGGCGATAAATCATTTCAAACCATATGTACATGGTAGACACTTCACCGTCAAAACAGATCACAGACCGTTAACATACTTGTTCTCGATGGGTAATCCAAGTTCAAAACTGACCAGAATGAGGCTTGATTTAGAAGAATATGAATTTACTGTGGAATAATTATGTAGCAGATGCGTTATCCAGAATAACCATCAACCAACTAAAAAATATATCCAAACAAGTACTTAAAGTCACTACAAGAAATCAAAGTAGACAGGAATCCTGCGCAGGAAAAGGAAATAAAAATGATAAAGTAGAATTGCCTAAGCAAACTATTCAAGAAGCTTCTAAGCCCAAAGTATACGTAGTCATTAATAATGACGAAGTACGCAAAGTAGTGACATTGCATGTAAATAATATGATATGTTTTTTTAAACATGGAAAAAAAATTACTGCAAGATACAATGTTGAAGATTTGTATATTAATGGAACTCTCGACTTAGGTAAATTTTTCCACAGGCTTGAAAAGCATGCCGGTATGCATAATATCAATCAACTTAAAATGGCACCGCGGAAAAATATCTTTGATAACATTTCAATAGATACATTTAAGAAAATGGGCAATGAAACATTAAAACTATTAAGAGTAGCGTTACTCAACCCGGTGACCTAAGTGAATACAAAGAAAGAAAAAGAAGCAATCTTGTCTACACACCACGACGATCCAACACAAGGAGGACACGCAGGCATTACAAAAACCCTGGCCAGGATTAAAAGACATTACTTTTGGAAAGGTATGACTCGGGATATAACAGAGTACATACGGAAATGTCAAAAATGACAAAAAGCAAAAATTATGAAACACACAAAAACTCCTTTATCAATTACAGAGACACCAATAAGCGCATTTGACAGAGTAATAGTGGATACGATAGGTCCACTACCAAAGTCAGAAAACGGTAATGAATATGCAGTTACACTTATATGCGACCTGACAAAATATTTGGTAACCATTCCAATCGCAAATAAAAGCGCAAATACAGTAGCGAAAGCAATATTTGAATCTTTTGTACTAAAGTTCGGTCCAATAAAGACGATCATTTCGGACATGGGAACTGAATACAGAAATTCAATAATCAAAGACTTATGCAAATACCTGAAAGTAGAAAGTACAACTTCTTCAGCACACCATAATCAGACGGTAGGAACAGCGGAAAGAAGTCATAGAACTTTTAACGAATACATCCGGTCATACATATCGGTTGATAAAACTGACTGGGAGGTATGGATAAAATATTTCGAATTTTGTTTTAATACTACACCCTCTATGGCACATAATTATTGTCCATATGAGTTGATTTTTGGTAAAACATGCAATTTACCAAAGCATTTTAATAGCACAGATAGAATAGAACCCATTTATAAATTATAATATGGAAGACTATGCTAAAGAAAGTAAATATAGGTTAGAAGTAGCATATAACAGAGCAAGAATTATGCTCGAAGAACAGAAGAAAAAGAATAAGGAATTATATGACTTAAAATTAAACGATATAAGTATATAAATAGGAGATAAGGTGTTATTAAAAACGAAACCGGACATAAGTTAGATTTACTGGACCATATACGGTAGTAAAGATAGAAGAAAGGGATAATATAGTAATCTCAAATGATAAGAAAAAACAACAAACGGTACATAAGGATAGGTTAAAAATGTTTAGTTCTTAAAATAAAAAAAAAACAAGAGAGAACGCTATAGTCGAGTTCCCCGACTATCTGATACCCGTTACTCAGCTAGTAGAAGTGCAGGTTTGTGGGCGTTAGAGTGGGCGTGGCAAAAAGTTTTTTGGCAAATCGATAGAAATTTAGACGACTAATACAAAAATGAAAAAATATCTAAACATTTTTCAAAAGTGTGGGCGTGGCAGCTTTGGGCGGTTTGTGGGCGTTAGAGTGGGCGTGGCAAAACGGTTTTTGGCAAATTGATAGAAATTTACAAGACCAATACAAAAATGAAAAAATATCAAAACATTTTTCAAAAGTGTGGGCGTGGCAGTATTGGGCGGTTTGTGGGCGTTAGAGTGGGCGTGGCAACATGAATCGACAAACTTGCGCTGCGTCTATGTCTCTGGAGTCTGTATGCCCAATCTAAACTTTCTAGCTTTTGTAGTTCCTGAGATCTCAGCGTTCATACGGACGGACAGACAGACAGACGGACAGACGGACAGACAGACGGACGGACAGACGGACATGGCCAGATCGACTCGACTATTGATCCTGATCAAGAATATATATACTTTATATGGTCGGAAACGCTTCCTTCTGCCTGTTACATACTTTTCAACGAATCTAGTATACCCTTTTACTCTACGAGTAACGGGTATAAAAATAATAATAATATGGTGGCCACCAGCAAAAAAAAATATATATAGAGAAAAGAGTTAACCCCACATAAGTGCATTGAATGTAAGAAAACATTTTTCTTTTATCATCTTTGATGGTTGAACGATTATATACAAAAAATTTGAATTTAAAAACCCAAGAACACGTATGTTTGTACAGAATGTTCCTTAAATTTCCTTAACATTAAAATTACTTACTTAAAATAATTCTTTTTGTAAATTTCCTATCAACTTAACAAAAAAAAATTTTAGATTGTAAAACAAGAGAGAACGCTATAGTCGAGTTCCCCGACTATCTGATACCCGTTACTCAGCTGGTGGAAGTGCGAAGGAGAGTCTTAAACACAGTTTTTGTGCAATAAAGAAGGATTACAAGATTAATACAAAAATTAATAAAATATCAAAACATTTTTCAAAAGTGTGGGCGTAGCAGCTTTGGGCGGTTTGTGGGCGTCGCAAAAAGTGTTTTGGTAAATCGATAGAAAATTACAAGACTAATACAAAAATGAAAAAATATCAAAACATTTTTCAAAACTGTGGGCGTGGCAGTTTTGGGCGGTTTGTGGGCGTTAGAGTGGGCGTGGCAAAAAGTTTTTTGGCAAATCGATAGAAATTTACAAGACTAATACAAAAATGAAAAAATATCAAAACATTTTTCAAAAGTGTGGGCGTGGCAGCTTTGGGCGGTTTGTGGGCGTTAGAGTGGGCGTGGCAAAAAGTTTTTTGGCAAATCGAAAGAAATTTAAAAGACTAATATAAAAATGAAAAAATATCAAAACATTTTTCAAAAGTGTGGGCGTGGCAGTTTTGGGCGGTTTGTGGGCGTTAGAGTGGGCTTGGCAACATGAATCGACAAACTTGCGCTGCTTCTATGTCTTGGGAGTCTGTATGCTTAATCTCAACT